>NW_024598889.1:0-22875 GCF_004379255.2 Salvia splendens | reverse complement strand
TAAGAGTATCAGTCCGCATGACTAAAGAGTTCAGTTCGGCACAACCAAAGAGTTCGGCCCCAGCCTACAGCTCGGTAAAAGCCAACCAATCAAACTCTGCTCTCAGGTCGGCATCAAGCTCTACTCTCAGATCGGCAAAAGCTGCTCGGCAATAATTCAGCAGTTCGGTCTCAGTATTCGACCGAACTAGGAGATAGTGGACTCATGCAGATTTCCACCTCCACTACACCCACGATCTATTAGTGGTGTCAAGCAGTCATTAACTCATGCAGGATAGTGGACCCATGCAAGATCGCCACGATCTCCACGACATCCACTACCTAGTAAATAGCTGCATGCCACGATCTTGGTCCTTTGTATAAATAGAACCTAGATCAGATAGATAGGTTAGCTCTCTCGCTCTCTAGAGATAAAATACAAATAGCAAGTCTGTATTGTAAGCTGTAGAAAACAGATCAAGCAATACAACTCTGCCCTCTTTTCTTCCCGTGGACGTAGATTTACCTCAGTAAATCGAACCACGTAAAATCTCTGTGTCGTGATCTGCATTTTCCTGCATTCATCACCATCAAAATTCGCGGATTCATCACTGGCGCCGTCTGTGGGAACAGAGAACCAAATTTGTGATAAAGCGAATTTTTGACCCTTTTTCCACCCCAAAAAAAATGCATACCAGATCACATACCACCCGTAATACCGTTCGTGATAACCGTGAGGAAGCTAGTCCAGCTCGCAGGTCGTGAAAAACGGCCTCGGGAGACATCTACCTCCGGTTCTCACGAAGAAGGAACAAGCCACTCCAGGAGTCATCGCACCGAGTCTTCCCAGCAGCCCGATTTAAATGAAGCTGTCAAGCTGTTCTTGGCCGAGAAGCAGGAGGAGTTCTTAACCTTCCTGCAGAAGAGCCAACAGCCGGAGAAGACAACGGCGGATTCTCCCTCCTCATCCAGACATGAAAGTCACTACCGCAGTAGTGACGTGTCTTCCAGGAGAAAGAATCCTCAACCCCGACATGTTCCTGTTCCTCCTCGGTACCGGAACCACAGGAGAACTCCATCTCCTCCGTACCGAAGAGATGTCGGGTTCGCCATGTACGGAGCATTAAAGACTCCGTTCTCGGACGATATCACCCGAACTCCTTTGCCGCGGAACTACCGAACACCGTCAATGACTTATGACGGGCTAGTGGATCCTCATGATTTCTTGGGACGCTATCAATATAAATGGCGAACCAGGGTCTCAATGAGGTCCATATGTGCAAGCTGTTCCCCGAGCTGCTCATCGGGAACGCCAGAAGGTGGTTCGACAGCCTTCCTCAAGGCAGCATTAGATCCTACCGAGATCTAATGGATGCTTTCCACAGGAGGTTCTTTCAGAAAGCGGAAGCCCGGATCACTTCGGCTCAGCTGCTTTCTATCGTCAAGGTCGCGACGAAAAAATCAGCGACTTTATGACAAGATTCCACAAGGAATGCCTGCAAGTAGACGATCTCAACGATCTGCTTGTCATCTCGGCATTCCAAAATGGAATCCTGCCCGGAGCTCTCTACAGGAAGCTCGTGAGTGCGGTCCGCAGACAGCTCAGGAAATGTGGGACATTGCGGACCAGTACTCCCGTGCCGATGAGGCAGACCGTCGCAAACGGTCGTTAGACAGCTCATCCCGAGGAGACAGAAGGAAGCCCGATCATAGCGATCAGGGCATCCTCGCCGGACTCCATTTGAAAGAATTCAAAGGGCACCGGTACAAGACAGATTGGGACCCCGTCTCAATCCCGAGAAGCCGCCCGCTCAGTTCGTACGCTAAACAAGTCAAGAGCGGAAATTTTCGAACTACATTCCGATATGTTCGAAAAGACCAAGCGGATGACGAAATCAGCCGTGCGGCGACCTCAGGATCAATATTGCTCCTTCCATCAAGCCCACGGACACGATACCGAGGAGTGCCGAGATTTGGCTGCAGGTATTGATGTTCTTGTGAAAACAGGAACGTTAAAAAAATACCAAAGCAAGCAGCCGAAAAAGAACAAAAGGCAGAGAGGTGCGAACTGCAATCCTCAGGATCCGAAAAGGCATGAGGATCCCGAAGACGACGACGAGCCGCAATATGATGGAGTAATCCTGACTATTGATGCTCTCCCTGCCGGGAAGACTAAGTCGTCCCTAAAAGCAGAACGCAGAGGTTCCAATCAAGAGGAGCCAACACATAAAAGGCTGAAGAAAGACGAAGTGATTACATTTTCAGATGCCGATCCCGTCCCAGCCATCTCTCCTCACCAAGACGCTATTGTCATTCAAGCCGGAGTGGCAAACAAACTGATCCACAGAGTATTTGTGGATACAGGAGCATCAGTCAGCATTCTTTTTAAAGAATGTTTCGATAAAATGGAAGTGGATCCAGCTCGGCTCAAGTCCGGCTCCACTTCCTCTGAAAAGTTCTCGCCCAGGAGGACACCCGCCCTGAAGTATTATCAGCCTTCCAATCACGGTGGGAAAAGCGCCTACAAGCTCCAATACGATGATCGAGTTCTTTGTGGTGAAAGCTCGGTCCCCGTACAACATCATCCTGGGGAGAGACTGGCTCAACACAGTTCGGGCCGTTTGCTCTACTTATCACCTCACCATCAAGATCCCTACTAAGGAGGGATAGCGGTCATCCGAGGTGACCAAAAGAGAGCAAAGGAATGTCTACAAATTGCGCTTAGAAGTGCCGAGCAGTCAGATCGGCACCATCAAGCATAGCAATCACAGCAGCCGGAGTCAGAGGCGATGACCGAAGTCATACCGGAGCCGAACTCGATGACAGTTCAGCTGTACGAAGACGATCCATCCAGAACGGTTAAGATCGGCTTCGCGGAACGCCTCTACTTCGGGAAAAAACCATCCAGCTCCTCAAGGAGTATAAAGACGTCTTTGCATGGTCTCCGTTGGACATGACCGGAGTGCCCCCCGAGGTAATCACTCATCGGTTAAATATTGATCCTTCGGTCCGGCCGATAAAACAGAAGCAAAGACTCTTTGCGGCAGAACGAAGTCAAGTCATCCATGACGAAGTCCGTCAATTATTGAAGGCGGATGTGTTATTCGAAGTGAAGTATCCTTCGTGGGTGGCCAATCCTGTCATGATCAAGAAAAAGGAAGGAGGATGGCGGATGTGCATAGATTTCACCGATCTAAATAAGCACTGTCCCAAAGATTGCTATCCCCTTCCGAACATAGATAAAAAAGTAGAAGCTTTGATCGGCTTCGAAATTTTCTGTTTTCTTGATTTATACAAAGGATATCACCAAGTGTTGATGGATGAGAGTGACGCTCCGAAAACAGCTTTCATTACCGATTTCGGCATTTTCGCTTATAAAAAGATGCCATTCGGTTTAAAGAATGCCGGAGCCACTTATCAAAGGATGGTAGACAAGCTTTTTCGGCACCTGATTGGAAAGGAGTCGAAGTGTATGTTGACGAATAGTCGTCAAAAGCAAAAGCACTTCGGAGTACGAGCACAACCTAAGTCCACTCTCAACGTGCTCAAGAAAGCCAACCTCAAACTTAATCCCCAAAAGTGTACCTTTTTGGTAGATTCGGGAAAGTTTCTGGGTTGTTGGGTTTCAAAGGACGGACTCAAGGCAAACCCCTCAAAAGTTCAAGTCGTTCAGAACATGGCAATGCCGAAGTCCATACATGACGTGCAAAGGCTAACCGGATGTCTAGCCGCACTGAATCGATTCCTTTCCCAAGCAGCCGAAAAGCAACTGCCGTTCTTCAAGGTGTTGAAAAAGGCACCAAAGTTCGAGTGGGGAGCCGAGCAGAAAAAGGCCTTTGACGAGCTCAAAAGTTATCTAGCCGAGCTTCCTATTCTCTCTGCTCCAACCGAAGCCGAAGTAATATTCTTATACTTAGCGGCATCAGATCAAACCATCAGCGCGGTGCTTGTACGAGAAGAAGGCCTAAAGCAGTTTCCCATCTACTTTACAAGCCGAGCATTAAGAGGTCCAGAAACAAGGTATCAACCTCTGGAAAAAATTGCTCTGGCGTTAGTAAATGCAGCAAGGAGACTGCGGCCATACTTCTATGCTCACAAGGTATGCGTCTTAACCGATCTGCCTCTTCGGCAAGTTTTGACCAAGCCAGAAGCATCAGGCAGAATCGCCAAATGGGCCATAGAACTGGGAGAACACTCAATCGAGTACCTACCTCGAAAAGCCATCAAGGGACAAGCCTTGGCAGATTTTCTTGCAGAGGCCAAGTTCGATCAAGCAATCCCTGTCATTGCCGAACAGAAAAATTCTGCCAATGCCGAACTAGCACAGCCCTTGGAATCCGAAGTAGAGCCGCCAGACTGCTGGAGCGGATTCGTAGATGGAGCTTCAAACAAGATGGGAAGTGGAGCTGGTATTTTACTCGTCGCTCCCGACGGACACGAGGTAACCTACTCACTTCGGTTCCTATTCCCCACTACTAATAATGAAGCCGAGTACGAAGCCCTCCTGGCCGGACTCCAGTTAGCGCAAAGTCTGCTCGTCAAATCTCTCAAAGTCCATTGTGATTCACAAGTCATAGTAAATCACATGTTGGGTACAAGTGAAGCTCGTGACGAGAGAATGAAGAAGTATTTGGACAAAGCGCAAAGCATCAGCCGAAGTTTCTCCTATTTTCGGATAATCCGCATTCCCAGAGCGGAAAATAGCCGAGCAGATACCTTAAGTAAGTTGGCCTCAGATCCGAGCTCAAAGGCGGAAGAATTAATGCATCGAAGCATTGATGAAGCCGAGGTACATTCAGTATCCAGCTCGCCGAACTGGATGACGCCGATCTTGCAGTATCTGGATCAAGGACAATTGCCCGAGGATAAGAGAGAAGCTCGGAAGATCACGTGCCGAGCACTTCGGTACGAACTTCATGAAGGAGTCCTCTTTAGAAAGTCTTACCTCCAGCCGTTATTGCGGTGCGTAGGACCAGAAGAGACGGACTACATCCTCAGAGAAGTTCATGAAGGATCGTGCGGCAGCCACATCGGAGCTAGAGCTTTAGCTAAAAAAGTTCTAAGATGGGGATATTATTGGCCAACCTTGGTACAAGAAGCAGTGCAGCTCGTCAAGACCTGCCCGAAGTGCCAAATCCATGCAAATATCCCAAGGATGCCGCAGACCGATCTATTCACTATGCAAAGCCCTTGGCCTTTCATGCAATGGGGCATAGACATAGTGGGACCACTTCCTCAAGCTCCTCGGCAAATGAAATTCCTAATCGTTGCCGTGGACCTACTTTACGAAGTGGGTGGAAGCTGAACCATTAGCTACGATAACGAGCTCGAAGGCATTGGATTTCGTCTGGAAGAACATAGTGTGCCGATTTGGCATACCCCACATCCTCATCTCGGATAACGGGACTCAGTTCACCGACAAGACGTTCAAGAATTGGTGCCAAGAGCTGAATATTCAACAGCGGTTCACTTCGGTCTCTCATCCACAAGCAAACGGACAAACGGAGGTAACAAATCGTATCCTGGTGAAAGGGTTAAAAGCTCGGTTAGAACAAGCCAAAGGACAATGGGTAGAAAATCTCCCTCAAGTCCTATGGTCCTACCGAACTACACCCACAACCTCAACGGTGAAACTCCGTACAGTCTTGTGTACGGCACTGAAGCCGTGATTCCGGTGGAGATCGGCATACCCAGTCCCCGAACTCTAAATTTCTCAGCAGAAATGAATGATGACGGACTGAGAGCCGAGCTAGATCTTGCCGAAGAAAGAAGAGAATTGGCATGCATAAAAGCAGCCAAGTACAAGGAGCAAGTAGCCCGGTATTACAACCAAAGGGTGAAGAAGCTGCAATTTCAAGTGGGAGATCTCGTCTTGAGAAACAACGAAGTAAGCCGAGCAGAAAAGCTGGGCAAGCTCGAACCCACATGGGAAGGTCCGTATCGGGTGTCAGAAGTCCTCGGCAAAGGGTCTTACAAATTGGCTCACATGTCAGGAGAACAGGTACCCCGAGCATGGCACATTTCCAACCTCAAAAAGTTCCATTTGTAAGAGACAGTCTGGTCAGTCAGTCTTGAGTCCTGTTCGGTCAATGTGCTTTATTTGGTTTACTTGGTCTTTATTTGTCTCTGTGCGTTTTGTCTGTGCGTTTTGTCTGTCTATGTGCGTGTCGTCTCTTACAAATGTTACTGAGGTATCTTGTTCTTCGAAGGCTGATCCCCTTCTTAGAACATATACAAGCCAACAATTGCGAGTCAAAGCTTCTACAGAAGATACAAGACCACAATTCAGCTTAAACAAGCAGTTCGTCTGAAACGAGCTGCAACAAGCCAACGATTGTGAGTCAAAGCTTCTACAGAAGATACAAGACCACAATTCAGCTTAAACAAGCAGTTCGTCTGAAACGAGCTGCAACAAGCCAACGATTGTGAAGTCCAAGCTTCTAAAGAGGATACAAGACCACAATTCGGCTTAAAAATCAAGCACTTCGTCTGAAACGAACTGCAACGAAAGTCCGATTCTCGCGATAAAACTTGCCTGAATTAGGACAAGGGAAAGTCCGATCCACGCGATAAAACTCGCCGAATTAGGACAAGGGAAAGTCCGATCCCCAAATTAGGACAACGGAAAGTCCGATCCGAGCGATAAAACTCGCCAAATTAGGACACAAGCTTAGTCCGGTCAAAGATGTTTATTTCATCAGACCAAAAGACGAGTCCGGGCAAAGATGTTTATTTCATCAGACC
Organism: Salvia splendens; assembly: GCF_004379255.2. Taxonomy (NCBI): domain Eukaryota; kingdom Viridiplantae; phylum Streptophyta; class Magnoliopsida; order Lamiales; family Lamiaceae; genus Salvia; species Salvia splendens. The sequence goes on along the minus strand of NW_024598889.1, from coordinate 16,153 downwards.
AAAGACGAGTCCGGTCAAAGATGTTTATTTCATCAGACCAAAGACGAGTCCGGTCAAAGAAGAGTTCACTTCATAAGACCAAGGACAAACATCGACTTACCCCGTACCTTTATCCAGAATGCCGAAGTAATTCACTTCGCTTTCCGGGGGGGTAGTGATGGAGTACGTACTAAACAAGCCCAACAGCAGTAAAGCCCATCAGCCTAAAGCCCAAGAAAGAGTATCAGTTCGGCACGACTAAAGAGTATCAGTCCGGCATGACTAAAGAGTTCAGTTCGGCACAACCAAAGAGTTCGGCCCCAGCCTACAGCTCGGTAAAAGCCAACCAATCAAACTCTGCTCTCAGGTCGGCATCAAGCTCTACTCTCAGATCGGCAAAAGCTGCTCGGCAATAATTCAGCAGTTCGGTCTCAGTATTCGACCGAACTAGGAGATAGTGGACTCATGCAGGATTTCCACCTCCACTACACCCACGATCTATTTAGTGGTGTCAAGCAGTCATTAACTCATGCAGGATAGTGGACCCATGCAAGATCGCCACGATCTCCACGACATCCACTACCTAGTAAATAGCTGCATGCCACGATCTTGGTTCAATGTATAAATAGAACCTAGATCAGATAGATAGGGTTAGACTCTCTCGCCTTCTAGAGATCAAATACAAAATAGCAAGTCTGTATTGTAAGCTGTAGAAAACAGATCAAGCAATACAACTCTGCCCTCTTTTCTTCCCGTGGACGTAGATTTACCTCCGTAAATCGAACCACGTAAAATCTCTGTCTCGTGATCTGCATCTTCCTGCATTCATCACCATCAAAAATTCGCGGATTCATCAAGGTGATTGTACTCTCTCTTACTGATGCAGTTTTTACTTTATTTTTATTTTATTTCAACCGTATTTAATGTTTTTTTGCTTAAAATCTACAAGTGCGTGTCTTGAAATTAAACAATTTAAAAAAAAATTGTTCACATACAACTATTTAATGTTTTTTGCCTTTCGATACGTATAGCAAAGAATATCTATTAATAGAAATTAAATAGCTTTGTTATTATCGAATAATATTCTACTCCTGCTCTATACATATACCTTTAATCCTTTATAGCATTATGATTATCATTATTGTTTTGACAATATGCATAAATAGATTGTACCACACATTTTCCTTTTCAGTGTGTGTTTGTGTGTGATTTGTCCGAATTGGGCATGCGATACAAGTGTTACAAGCTTTAAATTGGAGAAACGTGTGTGATGAGAATTGATTTTTTCAAAGTAGAATAATCCTAAAGACTGATTAGTTGGGTTTTGATCCAAATTGGAAGGCTAAATTTTTGGTGAAGTCACATTTTAGTTTCATAATAAAGAAAAAAGATGTACAGTATAAGAATAAAATATTATAGTGCCTAATTCCCACTTAATGTCCATACAAAATCAATAATTCCTCAAAAAAATTGAATCGAATATTTGGAGCCAAGCCCATATACTGCGGATTTGCAATTTGGAAAGTGATTGGTAGTTACATATGGGCCGAGTGTCAAATGAAGAGGCAAAACGGCTAGTAGCCACATTCCAAGTACCAACTAATTGGTAATTGTTGTTGCATTTAATAGGTAGTATTTACCTAGACAAACAATAAATTAGTGGGAGTTTCTAAGAGTTGTAATATCCCTATAAAAGGGAATGTGCTACATCAAACAATTCATAACAGAAAATTACAAAACACTTGTCTTCTCTTTTATCTCTAGCCACCATGAATCTTCTTCTACTTATCGCCTCTCTCGATTACCATCTTTAAGATGGTATCAGAGCAGGTTAAAGTGGTGTGGGACTCAGAAAATTCTCATCACCGTCCCGGATATACCTTTCCCGGCCTTTTTTAAAACCTGCAAAAACCAGAAAATAGCCATGTCAGAATCTGACCCAGAAACTACAAACATCAACCAACCTTTGGTGAGTTTTCCAGGGGAATTTGCTGCCCAATTGGCTGAGTTCCTCAAACAGATCAATAAACCACCACCTCCTCCCTCAAACCAACCAGAATCATTGGGAGAGGTTCATGTCCAAAGTACGCTCAATGGGGATAATTATCCCCTATGGAAAAACCTGATGGAACGAGCCATAGGAGGCAAGGGTCTGTTGTCTCACATAAATGGAGTAACCGACCCCCTCCAGCCAATCATCCCAGTTACCCCAAATGGCAACAGAGAGATTACTGCTGCTATAACTGGATTATCAACAACGTCGAAGCAAGTCTCATCAATGAAGTTTCACAATACGCGACGGCCCGAGACCTATGGGAGGGTCTGGCTATCACGTACGCAAGCGGAGCCGATCCATTTCAAGTTTCAGACCTACACAGACAGGCATACAACATGAAGCAAGGAAACATGAGTCTCGAATGCCTGTGGAACAAGTTTCAAAGCCTCTGGATCTCTATCGATGAAAGGGATCCGAATCCTATGGATACCCCATCAACAATAGAGAAATATAACAAAATCATACAGAGACATAGGCTATATCAATTTCTATGGGCCCTAGACGACAGATACGATACCATAAAGAGGGAGATCTTAAACAAAGAGCCGGTACCCACAGTAAGAAACGCATATGCAATGGTTAGGCGTGAATCAGCCAATGAACGGGTTCTCAAACCCACAGGCGACTCACAAGAAACAGGAATCGGTGCCGGATTAGCAGCAATCGACCGGAGCAGACCACCGCCGCCCAAATTCCACCAAAACGTCGACAAAAACAAATTAACATGCAGCCACTGTGGAGGGAAGAAACATACCGCCGAAACATGCTTCCATCTCCATGGATTTCCCGATTGGTGGGAGGATATGAAGAAATCGAAACAGAATCGGAACCGAAATGGAGGATGCAGGGCGACGGCGGCATCAGCAATCGGCGACCGAGCTACCAACGCCGTCAACATAGCGGGCAGCTCCAACAAGCCGAAACCGACGGGGATTAACCGTCCGACGAACAGCAACGGAAATAACGAAGAAAAAGCAACGGCGTCAGCCGCGGTCGCTCGGGCTTGGACAGAAGGTAACCATACCACCGGCGGCCCCACCTTATCACCGATTGGAGACAAATCGGAGAAGGAACCAGGAAATCATAGAGATGGAAGAGAGAAATCGATAGTGTCGAGAGAGGGAGTGGAGACGGCGGGTTGTAGGGATTTAGAGAATTTTAGGGATTTAGGGTTCTCCAAATTCAAAATCGACCCCCAACCCTCTTATAAATCCTATTTTAAACCCCATTCCCATAAATCTACCCAAAACTACCCCAAACCTTCCAATATCTCCAGAAAATACCCCAAAACTTCAGTAAAACACCAAAATCACCCCGATTTTCCTAAACAATTGCAAAAATACCCCGACACTTTTCCAGATTCCGAAATTACCCCGACCAAAACAAATGATCTTCTTTTTCAGCCTACTATTCCGTGCCACAACTCTTTTAAAGCCTTAGCCTTTACCTCATCCACCACTGTTGCAAAGAAATATAGTCAGTGGATTTTTGATTGTGGTGCTACCGATACAATCTCTTTTGATCCAACAGATTTCCTCCACATATCTAAGCCTACCAAAGCCTATGTTCAAACTGCCGGAGGGGATTTAGCTCGAGTAGAGGGGGCGGGTACCATTGATATTTCTCCAACTCTCCGGCTCTCTAACTGCCTCCTCGTTCCAACTTTCTCAAATAAGCTTTTATCCGTCAGTCATGTGACAAAGGAGCTAAATTGCAAGTTACTGATGCAACCTCGTTTTTGTATATTACAGGATACCAAGACGGGGACGATAGTTGGGCGTGGCACTGAACGAAGTGGACTGTACTATGTGGATGAGATAGCTCAACAAAGTACGGCATTACTGACTCATGGATCAACTACAAGGAAGACTTGGCTTTTACATCGTCGGTTAGGACATCCTTCTATAGGATATATGAAAATGTTGTTTCCTAAAATTGCTTCTAGCATGCACTCTCTTGATTGTGAAACTTGTCATCTAGCCAAAAGCCACCGTCACTCTTTTAAGCTTAATAATACTCGTGTGTCTACCCCGTTTTCCTTAATTCACTCGGATGTGTGGGGTCCTGCCCCAATCCATGGGGGTCAGGGCTTCCGATATTTTCTCCTGTTTATTGATGATTTTTCCCGTATGACTTGGGTATATTTCTTAAAACATAAATCTGAGGTTTTCGACAAATTCACCCAGTTTTACAGTATGGTCCAAACTCAGTATAAACAAAATATCCAGGTCCTACGGTCTGACAATGGGGGGGAATACATAAATGCCAACATGAAAGCTTTCTTTGTTGAAAAAGGCCTCATTCACCAAACTTCTTGTGCTTATACGCCTGAACAAAATGGGGTAGCAGAGCGAAAAAATAGGTACATTCTAGAAATCACCAGAGCTCTCCTCATCGAATCTAAAATACCCACACATTTTTGGCCAGAAGCTATAGCAACATCGGTGTATCTTATGAACCGTCTCCCCACAGGTATCCTCAATTTTAAAACTCCCGTCGATACATTTATCAACCATGAAGTCATACAAAAACCAACCCATCTCACTCTTGAACCAAAAGTCTTTGGTTGTACGGTTTTCGTCCACATTCCCAAACATGACCGTACCAAATTCTCTCCTTGTGCCGTTAAATGTGTTTTCCTTGGATATGGGGTTAATCAGAAAGGGTACCGCTGCTATGACCCTGTGACTAAACACATATACACAACTATGAACTGTGACTTTGTGGAAACCGAATACTACTACAGCCAACCTAGCGGTCAGGGGGAGAATGAAACACATAGTCGAAATAGTGACCCACTAAATTGGCTGTATATCCCAACAGAATCAACCACCCATCAACCCAAATCTGTCCAAGGGGGAGATGAGTCAAGGGAAGGACCCAAACCTATCACAGAAGAAATTGTTGAAGAAAGTCATACCAACGAGCTATCACAGTCCACTAGTCAGTTCATGGAAGTCGAGGAGACCACCCAATCATCAACCTCGTCTGAAAATCCTGAGGTAAACAATTCTGAAACCAACACAGTTCCATTGGAAATCACTAACATTGACAGGATAAGCCGGGAAGGAGACACCGGGAGTGGAAACGACAATAACAAGCAGTATGATCTACCATACAGAAGTACAAGGGGAATTCCTCCCAAGAGATACTCTCCGGACTGGAAAGGGAGAAAAACAAGATATTCAGTGGCAAACATCGCTCAAGGACACCTCACTGAAATGGCCCGAGCATTCGAGGTAGCCCTATATGAAGAAGAAGAAATTCCCCAGTCTTTCCAAGAAGCAGTCAAGCACAAACATTGGAGGGAAGCCATGAAGAAGGAGGTTGATGCTCTGATCAAGAATGGAACATGGGAAAAGTGTACTCTTCCAGAGGGAAAAAAACCAGTCGGATGTAGGTGGGTTTTCACCATCAAAAGACGTGCAGATGGATCAATCGAGAGATACAAGGCGCGATTGGTGGCTAAAGGATACACTCAAGTTTATGGGATTGACTACGATGAAACTTTCTCCCCAGTTGCCAAGCTTGATACTATCCGAGCATTGTTGTCAGTTGCAGCTTGCAAGGATTGGTCACTACATCAGTTGGATGTGACTAATGCCTTTCTTCATGGAGAATTGGAAAAGGACAAGGAAGTCTATATGACAGTTCCGCCAGGATTTGATGGCGAGTTTGGTCCTGGACAGGTGTGCAGACTGAAGAAAACCTTGTACGGTTTGAAACAATCCCCGAGAATATGGTTTGGAAGGTTTTGCCAAGCAATGATCAAACATGGATTCAAACAGAGCCTTTCTGATCATACACTCTTCACGAAAAGGCGAGGGGATAAGGTTACCTGCCTTATCATCTATGTCGACGATATGATTATCACAGGAGATGATACAGAAGAAATCAATAACCTCAAGACCAATCTGTTCAAAGAGTTTGATATGAAAGATCTTGGCCCCCTGAAATACTTCTTGGGAATAGAAGTTTTGAGATCAGGGCATGGAATATTTCTAAGACAGAGAAAATATGTTCTCAATCTACTGGCAGAAACAGGCCTTTTAGACTGCAAACCGGCCGACACACCAATGGTGCCAAACCATGGGCTTAAAATTGTTGAAGGAGCTGAGTCTGCAGATCGAGAGAAATATCAAAGGCTAGTTGGAAAATTACTTTATCTCTCACATACCAGACCAGACATTGCTTATGCAGTTGGAGTTGTTAGTCAATTCATGCACCAACCCCAAGAAGAACATATGAATGCTGCCTTACGAATTGTGAGGTACCTCAAGGGAACATCAAACTTTGGAATATTCTTAAAAAGAGGGAAGGATCTTGAAGTGGATGGCTATACAGATGCTGATTGGGCAAGTAATCCTGTCGATAGAAAATCAACCGGCGGATACTTCACATTTATTGGAGGCAACCTGGTCACTTGGAGAAGTAAGAAGCAAAAAGTCGTTGCCCTATCAAGTGCTGAAGCAGAGTTCCGAGGAATTAAAAGTGGGCTCATGGAGATTATGTGGCTAAGAAGATTGCTTACAGAGATCGGTTTTTCCCCAAACCGTAAGAGTAGGCTATTCTGCGACAATAAAGCAGCAATCAGTATATCAGAAAATCCAGTACAACATGACAGAACCAAACATGTCGAGGTCGACCGCCACTTCATTAAAGAAAAACTGGAAGGAGGAATTATAGAGTTCCCGTTTGTTCCATCAGAAGAACAGTTGGCTGATATTCTAACTAAGGCAGTGAATCCAAAGAGTTTTAGAGAAGTATTGTCCAAGTTGAACATCGGAGATACCGTCGCTCAACTTGAGGGGGAGTGTCAAATGAAGAGGCAAAACGGCTAGTAGCCACATTCCAAGTACCAACTAATTGGTAATTGTTGTTGCATTTAATAGGTAGTATTTACCTAGACAAACAATAAATTAGTGGGAGTTTCTAAGAGTTGTAATATCCCTATAAAAGGGAATGTGCTACATCAAACAATTCATAACAGAAAATTACAAAACACTTGTCTTCTCTTTTATCTCTAGCCACCATGAATCTTCTTCTACTTATCGCCTCTCTCGATTACCATCTTTAAGACCGAGATGGATGAGGTCAGAGGCGTGAAATCAACTCAATAAGCTTAGAGTTAGTAACATTAATATGGAGTGGAGTATGTTAAAAAAGTAAATATGACTTACATTTATTAAACAGTGCAATCAGAGTTAATAATAGAAATATAGTATGTGCGAGGATACGCGATTGTCGGAGAATTCGGAAAAAATGTTAAAATAATGTTTGATTGTTTATCTGCTCCACATAATAATCACGCTGCTATTAACAATAATGTTTTGAATTTTTAGTGGAGTTTCCGAAATTTTTAATAGGATTAAATTCAAGTAATTGCATTCATGAACGAAAAAACATAAAGGGAAAATGAATTTACCTCCATAACTGTTCAGAGTTACCTCAAACTTGATATAAGTACATCATGTTAGTGATTATTATACCAGGAAGATGCATAACTGACTGGCATATGTAACACATGATATAATTGTTTACTGCTCTGGATTTTCTGATCTATCTTTTCCACTTAAAATGTAGATAGAGGATGCATCAGATCACAATATTTATACAGAAAATTGATGGAATGTACAGATCTAGGAGGCCTATGTGATACTACATGTTAGTGATTGCATCAAAGAATTAATATGAAACACAGGAAATTTTGATACTACTCCTTCAACATTAGATAAATATGCATCAGATCACAATATTTAATTTATACTACTCCTTCAACATTAGATAAATATAGCAATATGTTTATCTTAGAAGAAAAAAGCAAAAACATGTTAGACATTTAGGTGCTGAATGTAAGCAAGAAAGTCAAATGAGATTATAGAGCAAACCTAAACTAGGAATAATATAACAACCCAGGAAATCTTTCTCGTTCATTGTTTTATCTAATACTAGTATTTGGATCGGTATACGTGTTTGCTATTAATTTAGACATATATATACTGTAAATTGCTTCTCAAACATCATCTTATAAATTGCTCACTTTCCATTTTGTAATGTTGATATGGAGTATTAGCTAACTGTGGAATATGCATGTAAAAAATAAATTAGACTTTACGTCATTGCACCACCAATTTTGGGTCAATATATAATTATTTGCAAGAGAAATTCAGGTGAAACTTTTTTAAAAGTTCATGTCAAATCATTCAAGAGATTCGGTAAATCGCACCGCTTTAGACAAATCATGTGAAATTGGCTAAATTTGTTTGGAATCTTGAAATTGTGGGGATTTAATTGTTATAGTCCAGAAAAGAAAACATACAATTGTGTTCCAATATTGGACATAAATGAATACTTTTATGTCATAAATTATTAATTGTGCATTTCGAAAATCCCAATCAACAAAATAGATAATAAAAATTATTCGCAGTATCCTTGCTTATTCTGTGTTTTGTTTCCCAAAAAATGAAATGAAATGTACTCGTATATTGTTGTTGCTCATCACGGCAATGGGTGTAGGAAGAGACAAACCACTGCACAATCATGAAGCACTAAATTAGGATTCTTATTGCTCCATTTGAATCCACTATGGCTGGAGCTGCATCCGGGCAAGTGAACACGATACTTGTCACCTCCCGTTTATTCCAAACCTAAGATTTATGCCAACAAAATTAATCAATGGAAAATGAGTAGGTAAATTAAGATGTTGGTCGGTTAGTTAACATAACATGAGCAACTCAGACGACCTCTGCATTTTCGGGCTGGGATTAACATAAACAGTGGTAGTGGTCGAAGATTGTATATATATATAACAATCACTTACAATCTGCGGCATGTCTGAATCCAGAATATCTGCAGCGGTTGAAAGCTCTGTTGTTCTCGACTTGTTAGGAGAACTTCCTGGATCCTCGTCCACCGCTTCACGAGGAACTGAAATATCTGTATTTTGGAGACCAGGGAATGGGAAAATAGTAAGAGCTTGCAGAGCCATCCTTTCGAGCTTTGATATACCAGTGAGCTCCTCAGCTGATGAAATTATGGTCTTTTCATGCATGAGATTCGTCTTTTTATGCGTGAGATTCAAGATTATCAATGGCTGGTTCTTTTTAAGCGTGCGTTCTGTCAAATTATTGAGATATTTCTGTTGCAGAAGCAAGATACATAATTCATCATTCTGCGATTGGTATTCAGAAATAGGTCGATTCTGAACTTCTGAATCGAGGTCGTGACTGTCATCAGACTTCTCTCCCTGCCCCAAAGCAGAGTAAACTTTTAAGAACACAAATACATATCTCCAATAACAAGGACAGCCTTGATCAATTCCCTAGGCTCACAAACAATTCCCACAATACAAGAGAACAAGGTGATATTTAAAGTCCACCGAGCAATAAAAATAGTTAAATACCTCATCCTCAGAGGTATCCATCAGGAACAAAGAATCCATCTTCAATCCCATTGTCTTCGTCATCCTTTATAGGTTCTTCCATGCATTCGTCTTCATCGTCCTTATCACAGTCTGAAAGGCTTTCACCAGGTTCGTCCTGTATAGCCAGTTTTTCAGTTTCAACTGCCATTAGGGGTTTAACCACATATAAAAGTGCTAGCATACCTCTGCCCAATCCTCGTCGCTATCAATATCATAGTCTATATCTGAGTCCTTTAGAAAAGGGTGACGTGGGTCAACAACTTGACTGAAGAAGTAGAGAAGGTAATATCATCAGAACAGTCACACAGATTTTTACTAGAGGTGCTACATCAGTGCATACAAACTACTACTACTATACAAACGTTTTACTACAGCTGTGGAAGAAACATTAATTTTACTTCTTTAATACTCGGCTAGATCACGTCCGAAGCTGCAAAACACTGCTAAGTTCCTTAACAAATCTAAGAAAGATCAAATATGAAACGAAACAAGCATAGTTATGCAGGCTTCCCGCTGTAGATTTGTTAAAATAACAAATAGAAAAGTATCATACTCAGCATATGATAACATGTAGCGTCTTCCAAGTTTTACTGTTAATAGGTAAGCCATAGACGGCATGCACAACAAAATATTCTTCCAGCAATGCCGACAGAACACGAAAAGCCAAAATATATTTAAAGGGCTCAGCTCTTACTGGGCCAAACACCATAAAATGCAGGCCTATTGCTCGTATCAAATTGCAACAGCTTCACAGGAATTCGCTTTTTACTACACGGACGGAGACAATCATTGGCATCATCCAAACCAAGCACAAGCTTCTCTATGTTCAAGTCAGCGTCACAAGTGCGTTCTTTACTAGTGGCAAGCTTGAGTTCCTTGACTAGCTCAGTCTTAGGCTTCTGACGGATGCCCCAGTGCCTTTTTCCATTTGAACGTATTGAACAACGATTGAAGCGCCAAGCTTTTAAGTGTGATCTGAAAAGAGTAACACAGAAGAACTCTCACACTTGAAGCACCAAGAAATTCAATAAATTGCCAGCACAAAATGGGAGAAGGGTGAAGGTAATGCACTTCAGTATATCTCCCACCACAATCTCATCCTTCTGAGCCAACACGGCATCCATTGGTAGAGTTACTGATTTCGAATTTCTTTCGACCGTGTCACCAGATGATCCGGATGCAGTTTTCTGTGTTCAGTGAACTGTCGTTTTGTGAAGGCGAACTAGTTTCTTTCAGTTTAAGGAAGCGCTCCATCAATGACGCTTGTTTCTGGAGAAGTAGTCGTTTTCTCGACTCAGCTTCTTCCTTCTCCCTTCGGCGTTGTTCTCTCTCTGCTGCTTCTTGCTTCCTTATCAGTTGTTTCTGTTTTTCAATTTCTTCTTTCTCGCATCGCCTCTCCTCTTTCTGTGCCTCCTCATTCAATCGCCTCTGCTCTCTTTCCTACAAATATGTTAAAAATATCATCAAACAAATATGTAAGAAGCATAAATCGATTAGGAAGGAACAAAGAAACACCTGCCTTTGCATTTAAAAATATATAAGGAAATGATCCAACGTGTTGGTTCATCCATTACAGTCTAAACAAGGTTTTAACAAAGTCAATTTCCACTATATAAAAATGTTTAAATGCCCATTCGAAATTGAAAGGAAACATACACTTTGCAACATTTCCTTTTGACGATCACGTTCAATCTTTTTCATCAATCTCTCCTTATCTCTTTCGTATCTCTCCTTTTGCTTGATTAACAATTGTTCTCCTCTCTTGTTTTCCTTATCAGCTCTTCACCGTAAACACAGATTTAGCAAATCATTAAAATTAGCTTGCTGCGAAGCTAAAATACGAAACCTACATTTCAGTGCCATTTTCATGAGATGTGTTCTCCATTAGCAGCCGGATACCTGCCTCATTTAGAACTTTACCAAGTTTTTCCGAAGCTTTCTTCAACTCATGTTGGCAGTTGGGAGAGTTTTCATACATTTCAAGAGCATCTCCCATTGCTGAGACATACATAATTATCAATTATCACTGCGCCATCTCTAGTCACTAGTTATACATCATTATTCAATATGACAGTAAAACATTGGATTTTGTGAAAGCCAGCTAAGGAAATGAATTATAACTTACCACAAACAGCACTAATCCTCTCTTGGATCTTTCTCCGACAAGTCCGGTGAACTTTCAAAGATGTACGCGCTGCTCTGGGCAACAATTTCAGATCCCTTGTCTGTAGTCAAGACGACACAGCAAGATAGAATGAACTTATTCAGAAAACTATCACACTTCAGTGAACTAAGCATTCTATTAAAGGCATGACTCAGCAGATAGGAAAATCTTCGGTCAATCCGAAAGATAACAGCTATAACTTCCTTTTTCCTAAATACAGTAAATAACAACTCAACACAAAACTTGTTTTATTACAAACTAAATTTACCAAAATCCAGCATGCAAGTGCTAAAAGAACCAACATAACTGAAAATAAACACATACCATGTAATCCCATTTAAAATTTGCCCCAATTTACAACCAGTTAAGAAGCCAAACAATACAATTTTTTACCAAATCTACAACCACAAAATACACCTAACAAGCCATAACAATACAACATGCATAAACAAGCTAGCATAAAATGCATCACAGCTACAAATTTTAATACTACCTCCCAATACCAAAGAGCACACTCAGCTTCGTCCTCCAAAACATCAGCATCGGCACCAAGCACACCATAGAAGGATCTCTATCCTATCATAAGCACGGCACTCATCACACCAGCCTTACTCAAACCACCCCCATTCCCTTCTCTATCCCTCAATTTCTCAAAAATCTCATCAACGAGCTTTGACAAAGGAAGACCACTCTCCTCCATTTCACATGCAATCACACCATTCACATAAGCAGAGGAATTCCTAGATTTCCCTAAATTTTCCAGCAATACCCCTCTGTTTTCCAACACTAAACTCTTACAATATTTCACTAGACTATCAATTTCACTACGAAATCCAGCAACTCTGTTTCGGTTTTCTTCTGGACTTGGTGAAAAGACACAGGGCTCCAATCTTTTTCTCTTCCGCGGCCTATTCGTCCCATCTAGGCCGCCATTGATCGCCTCAACTTCCACCATGGCCGCATGCAGCGAGCAAACTCTGAAACAAACCCCGAATATTAGCGACAAGGGAAATGAAGAAAACAAAAATACCCAAATCAAAATATCAACAGTTTTCCAAAAAAGTCCACGAAGATGGAAATTAACCGAAAACTACCTCACTGTAGATTACGCATAAAATCGAGGCCAATTACATCGAACGCAGGCGTATTGCCGAGATGGTGAAGAAAGAGTGCAGGAAAACCCTCGAGTTCCAAATTCGAGCTGCTATTACACAATTTTCAATTCAGCTGTCTGAATTTTTAGTGGAGTTTCCAATTTTTTTAATTGGATTAAATTCAACTAATTACAGTCCTTCCCGCCACCAAATTGAAAAAATAAATTAAGGGAAAATGAATTTGCCTAGAAAAAAAGAGCCCACTGTTCTATGTTTGGCACGTAAGCAAGCTCAGTATCCAGATGGCATATTTTATTTTAACAAAATATATTTTCCTTTTCTTTTATTTTAGTAGTAATAGATATTCAAATAAAATGTGTTTTAATAAACACATAGCCTATTATGTTTGAAATTAATAATTAATTAATAATATAATGGGCATGTATTTGCAAAAAAATACCCACATCAATTCGTAACATATTTATATTTAAACTAGTCTTAATTCTTTGAAATATTTAATACTCAGTCCTCTAAAAATAAAAATATTTAAAATAGCTTGGATTTGAATGCAAATGATAAACTAATAGAGAAATAGAAAGCAAGGGCGAAGGTGTGTTAATAAAATGGGTCCACCTTATTCAAAAGAATAGAAATTTTTAAAAAAGAAAGTTTCTATTAATAGAGGACGGACCGAAAAAGAAAAAAAATACTAAAGGGGTAATAAACTACAATGTCAGAGTGGAGTATTATATTGCAGAAAATTTTCTTGCTTGGACGACTTAAATTTGATTAAAATATTAGTTTAATTATATTCCCTCCGTCTCTAATTAATTGAAATTAATTTTCTTTTCAATTTTTTCTCAATCAATTGGTACTCTTACTTTTTACTACTTTGGTAATAGACCTCATATTTCATTAACTAATTTAACTCACATTTTATTATAAAATTAATATTATATAAAAATAAGATCTGCATTATATTAACTTTTTCTATCAACTTTTCAGTATATTTCTTAAATCTCGTGCCGGATCAAACGGTAATTAATGGGTGTTGGAGGGAGTATGAATTATGTGAAATGGGTTTTTCTCTTACTTTTATCGGTTAAAGTTTCACGAAAATCAAGGTCAAACTCAATGTTGTAAAAATTAGTAAGAAAATGAGTAAGCTTAATTAATGTTATGGTTATTACGATTATATTAATGAGTAAGTTTCATAATTTTTAATACTCATTATATTAATTATGTTGTACTCGGGTCTCCGTATATGGATTGAAGATACGAATAGAATTACAATAACATTTTATAGTGCATAATTATTTTTGATATCATATGGAGTACTACATTTTGGAATAAATACAATGTGTCATGTATAGCATTATTTTATTTTATTTAATTAATTAATAATTTTAATCATATGATTTTAAATTGTTAATTAATTAACACAAGATCAACTTTTGATTCCGAAAACAAATTGGTAGTATTGCAAGTTTTAAAATTGGACGATAGCTTTTCAAACCTAAAAACGGTTTTAAAATTGTATTTGAAGTATAAAGCGCCGACGCAGAATAATATTGTCACAAAATTGTGTGTAATCTTTTTTGTATTATGTATCCATTTAAATTAGTAGTACTTTATTGTTATATGGAAACATGATATGAAGGTTGATGGAGGCGGATGTAAATGATTGCGAGGAGAAGGTAATATGGAAACATATTATAGCATAAGAGGAGATGGAGGTGGAAAACAGATTTTAACCTAATTGGATTTATTGAAATTTTCATTTTCTTTCTATTCTATAATTTCTTGATTAAAAGAGTTTATTATTAGTACTTTATTGTTAATTAATTTTCAATTAATGAAATTCTTAAATGGTAGTAATCGGATTTAGCTTAGAAAGTCTAATCTACAACCACATACTAATATAGTACTATTAATTACCACTTTCAATAATATTGACGTCGATTGGGTAAATTTACTTCCCGATTGAAAGATTTAGATCATTCCTTATTCAAATATTGGATGTATAATAAAATATATATTATGCAAATTGTATTTTTTCAATCAGCATAATGTATTAAAGTGGGATTGACTTTTCTAACTAGTAATCAAGAATTATTGATGAAAAGTGAGATTGCCTTTTTGTTGGGTATTAAAGTGTAATTGATGAGTTGTATTTTTAATTTTCAACATTATTAATAATAATCAATAATAGAATCACTTATGGAAAACTATTTTGAATTTTCAATATTACCAAAAATAATTAATAACATGATCAGTTATAGGATTGTATGGTACGTAATAAAATTGAATTGAGATTAATAATATGGATTGCTTAATAAATTAATGAGTATGTTATGTGAAAATGCTTTTTATTTTAGTCATTACTTGATTCTCAATAATTAAATAAATTTTTTAAAGTTTTATTAAACCAATCCGCTGAAGAATCATCGAACAAGAATGATGGTAAGCACAAACAATCTACAAGAGGGGTGAAACTATGGTCGTAGAACTTTTGAATTTTTCAGATCCAACTCGGGGCGTTGTTTGACTTTGTTAGAGCATCCACAATAAGAATAGTCCAGCCATATCCTAGCCACAAACTCCTCTCCTACCACATCATCAGCACTAAAAACCCTCCTGACACTTCATCAGGACAAGCAAATAGCCCAGCAATAGCCTAGCCACATCACTCAAATTATATAAAATAAATAATTGACAATCACACAAAATACGGAATTAAATTTACGACACAGATACGGGAAAATTCAATAATAATATTAAAATTTTAAAAAGTACATTAATTAAAAAACACACTTCGTTAAAATTAAAATAACATTACAACATCCTCATTAATGAGTTTGTCCCACATCGAAAGTGAACCATAAAACATTCAAGGATGTCTCTATAAAAGAGAAACAACCAAAACTGATTTTGTCCCACATCGAAAGTGGAACATAAAACATTCAAGGATGTCTCTATAAAAGAGAAACAACCAAGAATGTGTTTGTCCCACATCAAAAGTGGAACATAAAACATTCAAGGATTTCTCTATAAAAGAGAAACAACCAAGAATGATTTTGTCTCACATCGAAAGTGGAACATAAAACATTCAAGAATGTCTCTATAAAGAGAAACAACCAGAATGAGTTTGTCCCACATCGAAAGTGGAACATAAAACATTCAAGGATGTCTCTATAAAAGAGAAACAACCAAGAATGAGTTTGTCACACATCGAAAGCGGAACATAAAACATTCAAGGATGTCTCTATAAAAGAGAAACAACCAAGAATGAGTTTCATACAAAAACATTAAATAAAAAAAAATTAAAATTTCCGCTCGCCGTTTTTCTCGCCGATTTGGCGCTCGCGGCGCAATAGTTCGGCGAGCGGACCGGCGAGCGCCAAAATTGTCGAGTCGGTGCGCTTGCCGCTATTGGA
>NW_024598888.1:0-42392 GCF_004379255.2 Salvia splendens | reverse complement strand
GCTCAAGCAAAGATTCCAAAAGAACAACTAAGAATTTATCAATATTGAAAGTCCTTCGCAATCCGAAAGGATCCTGAAATCCCTTCAAATACACAGGGTAAAAAACAAGAATCTCCACTGTCAGATACAGATACTTCAGATTTAAGAAAACAAAAGTAAAAACAACTACCTGATTTCATTCATGGCATCTAGAGTCTTCTTGGGAATTGACTCCATGCACTGAAGCTGCAGTGTAAATTGAATGTTAGTTACCAGTAGAGATCACATTAACACTGGAAATAATGTTCTTGCTATCTATAAGTAAGAGATGTAGCAGCATAACTAATAATTCCACAAGCAAAGAAATAGAAACAGGTACTCATTTGCATACACAATGTATGAAATTTTGACAAGTCATTAGATGTTCAAAGTATTAGGCAGCACTACCTGAACTATTGAGACTATGGTCATTACTGACATGCGCAGCCACCGCATGTCGCGTCCTTCCTTGGCATCTGTTCTAGCCATGTCTGCCACCGAATTCAACAAGCTTTTTGCAACATTGGGTGCCAAAGCTGCCTTTTGGGCTAGTAAACTCACAATCATTAGAGCTGAAGCCTGCATAAAGTAAAGGAGACGGCCTTGTCTGAGAAAGTGATATTTCTACATTGCTGAAAAAAAGGACAGACAGCAAACATGTTGTTGGAACCTAACCTTCTGATTCAGCCCTTTGCCCCAAGTTGCAGCCCAGAACTCACATATGTAGAATCCTCTTAACAATATCATTGTCAATAGTAACAAGCCCTAAGACCTCAAAAATAACTGCCGTACAGAAGCCAGTGACATGCTGTGACGTTTGGATCTTTTTCACTGGTGTAGCCTAAAAGTTAAAACGCTTTCAGCTAATCATGATAAGATCAGAGTTGCTGTTCAAAGAGTCATAAGTCCAAAAATGTCTTACATAATTACAGATAGCCTCCAATACCCCCATCTCGAATGCACTGTTGCACAATTACTTCTCTTGGTGGCCGTGCACCTGATTCTTTAACTCCATCAAGAAACTTCCACTTACTGTTCCTGCATATCCATTTTTAATCAATTAAAACAGATTAATTATACCTGTACCTTCCTATCTTCCACAGAAACTAAAAATTCAAGGAAAAAAGACTAGAGACAATAAATAGACTAGTAGTTTGATATCATCATCTTAAAAAACTCAAAACATTGGCTAACCTTGCATCAATTAACCGAACTATTTGAACAAATGCATGTGTGTCATGGTACGGCAGTGCGCATAAAATCAGGTCTTCTGAATTGTACACATGAACCCTACAATTCACAAAAATAAAAAGAGCATTAACGAACCAAGCTTCCCCAAACTGCAGTCAGAAGATAATACATTCCTTCCAAACAGAACCACAATCGCATGGAACGAAATAGCATACTTGAATCTACGAATCAAATACTCAAGAGTCTTCAACGCAGAATGTAACTCGAGGAATCCCGATAACAGTTTCAAATACGAGGCAACAGATGCACTGATTCGCTTGTTTTCTTCTTGGCTTAGCAGCTCCCTGTCCAGCTCCTTGCTATTCAAACTGAACAAATCATTCTTGTAGTTCCTAAAACGCTCCTCCATACTTATTAAAACCTCCAAACCTACCAAACTCTGAGTTAAAACTTGTATGTGCTGCGAAACTATAATTATGAAAAAAAAACTAAAAGAGTGATTTTAATACCAGAAAGGGCGATGCCGTAAATTGTGTCGAGGTCGACATCAGCAGCTGCTTTGGCATCAAATATAATTGATGGACGAGTTAGCGGCCGCTTTTTGCCGGGTTCGGGGTCGGTGGAGGCGTTCAGGACAGTTTTGATAGCGTGGAGCTGAGATGAAATTGTTGTTCCAGCCATCACGTCGAGAGCGGTTGGGTAGAGGCCTCCGGGGAAATCAGGCGGGAGGAGGAGGAGGAGATGGTGGTGGACTGAGTGAAAAGAAGAGGGCTTGCGTTAGGGTTTAGGGGTTTTCCTAAATACAGAATTCTACTAATCGACAGCAGGAATTGAAATACGACGTCGTATCAATTTAACGAGTTATTGGCGGCCTATATAAATAAGTCATTTGGTAATGTTATAATAAGTTTTAGGCCATGTTTGGTTGCCAGAATTATGTCTGGGAAAATAATCTGATTCCTTAAATTTTAAAATCCTGTATTTGTTTCCGTTTTTAATCAAACTGGGAAAGTAATCAAAATCCTGAAACAATGAAAGTTAGTACAACTTTCCAGGATTCTGAATCCTAACTTTTCTTAGGTATTATTTTTCTCTGTTTTAGGATTCTTACATATTTAATGCAATATAGTACAGTTTATTATTATTATTATTATTATTATTATTATTATTATTATTATTATATATCATCATCATATTATTTATTACAATATTTTTTTAAAAAAATAAAAGTATAAACATACTTAATTTCAGGATAATAAATAACTATAATTCAAATTATCATAATTATAACTATATTATTAATATTATTTTTATTTTTATTATCATAATAATAATAATAATAATATAATTTATTAAATAATTAAATATAATTATAATAATATAATAATTATTAATTTATAAATAGTAATTAAAATAAAATTGTAGTGAAATTTTAAATTATAAAATTTATTCAAATATATACTTTCAAATCTTGATATTTTCCAAACACGAGAAAGTAAAGTTATTAGAAATCATATTCCCGGGATTCATTTTCCCATTAATTATTTTCCTTGCCAACTTTACTTTTCCGTCAACCAAACATAGCCTTAATGCATTGTAAAATAAGAAAATGAGAAAAATAGTTGAAATAATAGACGGTGGAACTTATAAAGATAAAGTAAAAGAGCATGAAAAAAGCTTACATAAATGTATATGAGATGGACGAATAAATAAGCTTATTTTTATGGGGTGTATTAAGTTTGGGCAAATATGCCGAAGAATCATAATTTACTTTAAAAAAAATACTCTATTGTATTTTAACGTTTTTTTACAATTGTCTCATGATCAAATTTGTGAAAAAGTATGTATGATTAATGTGTTTGTCAAAATATAGATTGTGTCTTATAACTTTTTATCTTCCCTCATCATTGTTCGTTATTTCAATTTTGATGTACTTTGTGAGATTATTATAATAACAAACATGTTATTAAAATCAAATTAAAAATATAGAATAAAATGATATTAAAGTTAATTAAATAAAATTAATTTTGATATAGATATATCACTTAATATTTTTCTATGTAAATAAATATAACAATGTGTAACCTATAGGAAATCGTTTTATAACGTGATATATAATCACTTTACACTATTTTTTTTATCATCAGAACATGTGAAATACTAGTATTTATATAGTACTCCTATTATTTAACCAATTCAATTTGATCAAATTAAATTGTATAGGTGGAATTAAATTAATTTATACTACTTTTACCATATTGAGCTTGTAAGATTATAACTGGTTTTTGAGCATCACCCATCTAAAGGCTCAAATCAAATGTCATATATAATTCACTTTTAGTCGTCATCTTGTTTAAACATGAAACATCAAATCTGACTCATTAACATCATATCGCTTGGAACTTGACATACATCTATAAATTAGTTTTTGTGTATCATGTTATCTTAAATTTGAAAGATCAAAATTAATTTTTGAGCATAATTTCATTTTGATATTGAAAAACTCATAATTAAGTAGATTTAGTAGGATCATTTCATCTAGAGTCCAACAACTCATCATTAACTTGTGAGCATCATTTTGTCCAAAGTTTCACATGTTGAGAAAACCCCTCGGGGTGTCCACACTATAGGGGTGGAAATGGCGGGCCGGGGCCGGGGGAGGGTGTGGAAAGGCGTGCGCCGAGGAGTTGGCGAGGACGCGGCGCTGCCCGCGGCGGCCTATAGCACGGTCCGGCGAGCTGACGCGCCTGATTCCTTTTTTTTCATTTTTTCATATTTTTTCGGATAAAATAAGTCTACTATTAGGCTAAACAAGTTTTTGTGGTTGTGCCTTGGGCTTATCCACATTATTGTGGGTACTCTAACGGGCATGGGCAGATCCATGTGGTAGAGATTAAGGGCTTCAATGAATTGTTTTTCAGAATTCTTTTCTTTTATAAATTCTTGAGTTTATCTAAATTTTATGTAAAACTATTATGTAAACGTATGTACAAATAAATGATTTAAAACACTCAAAAATATTTTTTAAAACAAAATTTATAAATCTCAACCTCTCTCGATATTTTTTTTATGTGTCCGCCCTGCTAACGAGAGAACGTGCAGAAATTTAGTAGATAGTGAATTACATTGCAATCAATCACCATAATATTTAATTCTTTCATATGGTGATTTTTATTTTATTAAAAAAGTGTAACATACTATTAATAGGTTGTAGCACAGTTGGCAATATGGAGTTGTGGTGTCTTTGGTAAAAAAAATGCACTCTCTCCACCTAATTAAGTTGAGGTAAAACTTTTGGACACAAAAATTAAAAAACTATGTTGAATGAATCAGATGAAAAAAAATATATCGAGCTCTATGGTTGTTTATTGGTACGGTTTCGAGCCGTTGATAGCTACTATTTCATCCGTCCCTAAAGAATATGCACTTTGTGTTCGAGACGAGTTTTAATCCAAAAACTGGCGAAGTAAGAGAGAGGTAGAGAAAAGAAATAATTATAGTATGTTAGTGGAGAATAGGTCCCACCTCATCAGAGAAAAAAGAGTATTTAAAATTAAAATGTATATATTCTTATGGGACAGACTAAAAATGAAAGAGTGCATATTCTTGTGGGAATGAAGGAGTAATATTTTTTGTTATTGTCTTTATCGTCTCTCTCGATTTATTAGACTATGGGCATCCCTTATTTTCTCTTCTCCTGATTTTGTTACTTTATCGTCATCTTTTTATCTGGTTTTATTTATTTATTGAAATCTTGTCTCACCATTTGAGTAGAACTGACCATATATGCTTATGTATTACTGAAAAACAGTTTAGATTTTGCAATTTCCTTATTGAGGCAAAAGTTTAAATAAGTTGGAAAAACAAATAAAGAATAATAATTTCAAACATAACTATACACGTGAGTGTGTGATACCAAGTTGAACAAGTGTCGATAAATTATTTGTATAAAAGAGGGCCCTAACTTAAAATTTGCAACACATGTAGGTGCATTGTATTATCAATTATGGTGTATCTTTTCCTAAAATATCCACACACATTTTTGTGATAGGTAAATTTTAAGATATAATCAAACGATAAAGGTAATGCACGTGGTTTTTTTGGTGTGTGCGGTATGTTTAAGATATAATCAAACAATTAAGTTAATGTAAACCGAATAAATAAATTACGCGTTACATAGTGCAGAATATATTCTACTCCATAGACACTTTGACATGTAAATATTGTCTTTAATTAATACTCCATATAAATTGTAATAGTACATGCATATGATATCATGGTACTGGACCTACTGGTCAAATCATTATTTTATAATTTTATACCTAATATTCTAGCTTAAAGATGCTGTTTCTAAACCGTCTAAACAATATTCCCTTTACTTCACTATCAATAAAATTAGCCCCTTACTTCACTATCAATAAAACATAGTACTACTATTAGTAGAATATTAGAAAAAAAGAAAGAAATAATTGAAGGATTAATAGTTATAGATGGATAAATAAATGAGAAAGAAAAAACGGTAGATAATCACATTAAAAATAAAATAATTTTAATAGACTAATTAAAATAGGAAAACATTGATTATTGGGTAACGGATATGAAATAGTAGTAGTATTATTTTTTTTCATTTGTAGTGAGTGCAAAAGTCTCAAGTTTCCTATAGATGAGCGTGAACTTTATCTAATACAGTAAATATTTTTTTAGTGAAAAATGTTTATAGTAAAAACACAAACTAAAGAGTACACCAAAAGCGGCGTTCAAATAGTATTGAAATTAATGCAATATTAAAATTAAACTACAAGAACAACAAAGAAGTTAATATAAACTAACCGACAAAACAAATGACATTGTCATATAACAACGTCTATATATATCGATCTTGTAACACAAAACAAATCCAAATCCAGGTAACATCCAAATATGTAAATAGAGATTAAACTTTATTATAATAATAAAAGTTCAAGTTTGAGCCTTAGCTTGTATATATTTAGAAAAATTGTCGAAAAAATTGCAAAATTTGATCAAATTATAGTCAATTCGGCAATTCAACTATAGATAATTTATTGGTTGTGAATGGATTTTTCTCATGTATATTGAGTGCAATGATTTCAAGTTCCCTATAAATTAAATGAGCTTGGAATTAGTATATAACTTTTTTTTATTAAAAAAATACTCAAATTGAGAAATTGATCAAGAAAGCATACGACGAGTGACAACCGTTGAAATAGTGTTGAAATCAACGCTACATCGGAATCAAATTAAAAGAACAATAAAGAAGCTAATAAGTGAAACAAACCAATGAAAAAGCATACAAACATCACCACACAACAATATTAGACACGCCATAAACTCGATTTAATAATAATATTATTAAAAGGGTATATCAAAAGCAATTACTACTATAGGTTGATAATTGAGGACACCCTTTCATAGAAAAACATTAATCCTAGGGATTATCACACGTCAAATAAACACTAGGTACTATTTCCATCAATCTTTCAAGAAACATTACATTATTTAAGTACAAGGAATCAAGTCTTCTACTTCTACTTCTATATAACCACTACTCTCTCCTCTTATCACTAAAAAGCCAAAGCAAAATATGAACATAATCCCTCCTCCTCTTCTTCTTCTTGCAATAACAATTGCTCTTTCCTTTTATGTCACAAATTGGATAATTCTTGTGAGTGTTTGCGGTCTGACCTCGTATCTGGCGTGGGCGAATCCATGGCGAGCTCGGTGGAGGCTTCGAGCGCAAGGCATAAACGGCCCGAAACCATCTCTTTTGTATGGGAATTTGTGGGAGATGGAGAAAATCCAAGCTTCTGCTGCCTTGAAAAACACTGCAAAGCACCATGACTTTGTTGCTCACGATTACACTGCAACTCTCTTTCCCTACTTTGAAGAATGGAGAAAACAATACGGTACTCTCTCTTAATTTCGTAAAAAATTTAGTGATCCAAACATATTGCTACGTTGCGTGCTTAGCCAATCAAGGTTGCATAAATATTCTATTTTCTCCTTTTTTTTAATCTTTATTCAATTAAGATTGGTTGGAGACGCCATACCAATATGTTCGGACTATTGAATTTCTACTTCACAAATATATGTGTTTGATGCTCATTCATTGCATTAGTATTTAGTAGTGAAGGAGCTGTCCTTTTCCATTAAAAGCTGCAGTTATGAATTTCTCATGGACATGGCAGTAGCTAGAAATAATAGCTAGCTAGTGTGAGTTGGCTTTGCTGACAGTTTAATTATAGTCTCGTTCATTGAATTGTACCTTTATATAAAAAAAATATGAATTAAAACTATAAGTGAAATATAAATTTATATGTGAGTTGAACTAATAATATACTACAATATTAAGCTATTCTCAAAAAATGAAAAAAAGAGTTCTATTGCTAATGAATCAAATGACAAAATAAGATTTTTATGAGTAGACAAAGATAGTAATTAAGTTGGCCTTTTAACTACTCGTTTTAATTTGGGATTGAAAAGCTCCATTATTCCCAATTAGTAGACAGTGTGTATTAATAATTGATGATTGTAATGTCGATATTAATCTTCAAATAGTTTGCAATATAATGATGAAAATATATCTTTTGCTGGAATTAGAGATTGCTTGAAGAGGTAGAAAAAATGGCAAATAGGAAAAAAGGACAGATATTATGGAGGACAAGACAGATGTCTTTCATTTAATCTTATCCCATAGTCTATTTCATTAATTGTTTTCTTCATATAAATGATGTTTTCTTTGCTTTATTGGAACTGCAATGTCATTTGCTCTTAGACCACGATATCCACAGCGCTAAGATAAAAATCCTAACATTTTTCACACCAACATAGCAAAAATTATTTGAGCCGGTTTTTTGGACTTGAAAATATTACTGTAAATGTGCATTTATAGTCATGGATACTATTAATTTATGGTCACATGCATGTTATGGTAACAATTTTGATGCACTATTCTATCCAAATAGTATACCAAAAATGTAAATTGTTTAGATGTTATGATAGTTTTTAAAATGACAACGTTGGGACATTTTTGTATATTTTCCCCTTTTTGTGATTAATGTACTAGCATAACGATTTCCTTATTCATAATAACAGTTCTCTATTCGTAGCCATAATTACTTTTAATTAAGTAATTTTATCATCGTTTAAAAAGGGATAGGAAATATCTAGGTAGGATAGCTTTGAAATTGCGCATGTTCAAAATCAAATCCATATCTTTCAAAGGGCCACCAACTTTTTATCCCACTTTGAAACGTGTTTTTAGGGTGGCTAGATCCAATGAACGACTTATAGATTCTAGTTTTATGCTTGTGAAAGTTTTGCATACATGCACAATAAGAAGCTAAGATCAAACGAGAACGGATTGTGCGTGTGAGTTGGTGTAACATTAGATCAGAGTCGTTAATGCCCGATAGGCTATAAAGTTTTCGTGTTCGAATCTACCTTGACGTTGCCTTTAAAGTAGTAGTATAAAACCACATAGCTTTATAGTAATGGTAATAGACATTTGTTCAAGCTTAAATTAGAATTTATTTTTCTATATTTGTTATTCTTCATTGTTTTAAAATAAATTTTGTTCAGAGAGTTGTGAAATGTCTTATTGGATTCATCATCCCATAATGTGAAATAAAGGAACAGTGTCTTTTTAACATGAACATAGTTTCCATAATAATTCTAAGCTGGTCAATACCATTTATATGCACAAAATTATATTGCAGACATTGACATGACTTGCCAGCACGATCCTGACCAAAAAATTCAAGATTATGCTAAAAATAATTGATAGCATATTTTTCATGTGTTTCATTTTCAAACTTGAGGTTTATCCAAAGTGAATGGGCTCTAGTATACAACTAAAGGAAAAAAAATAGAAAAGCAAATTATTTAGAGAATACATAAAATGATATACTCTTTCTGTTCACAAATAATAGTCTTAGTACTAATCGATACGAGATTTAAAACAAATTTGGTAAAACGGAAAGAGATAAAAAAAATGGTTGATTGCGGTGTATAGACCTCGTCACATTAATAGAAGATGACTAATTTTTGTTGACGGGTGCAGGTCCGATCTACACATACTCCACCGGAAACAAGCAACATTTGTACATCAACCATCCTGAACTAGTAAAAGAAATGAATCAATCTATTTCTTCCGACTTTGGGAAGCCTTCTTACATCACAAAAAGGCTGGCACCCATTCTTGGCAACGGCATATTGCGCTCCAATGGCCATTTGTGGGCGCAGCAGCGGAAGATTGTTGCGCCCGAGTTCTTCATGGACAAGGTCAAGGTAAATACGAGGAGTGACCTATGAGACTTATATACATTTTCTATTCTCTTTTCACACCGATGTTAGATAATTGCTATATTTGTTTTTTTCATTTGCCAACAACTTCCCTCGAACACTTATATTTGTTTATTCCATTTGGCAACAGGGGATGGTGGGATTGATGGTGGAATCAGCCGAGTCGTTAACGAGGAAATGGGAAGCTTACGCAGCTTCCCAGTCGGGTAAAATGGCAGAGGTTAGAGCTGAGGAGGATTTGAGGAGTGTTTCTGCAGATGTGATCTCCAAAGCCTGTTTTGGGAGCTCTTATTTGAAAGGGAAAGACATATTCTCCAAGCTTAGAACTCTTCAAAAGGCCATTTCCAACCAAAGTTTCCTTTTCGGTTCCCACGCTTTCGGGTATTTATAACAATATTGATGTTACGTGCTTCAATGCAAGAAAACTTATCCCATATCGGTTGTGTAAGACAACAGACGCGGGGTCTTTAACCCAAATAATTTTTATTTATTTTTAATTTTAATAAGCTAGTCTTTTGAGATGAGTTCTGAACATTTGCAGATTGCCATTAACGGCCCACAAGAGCAAAATTGATGTTTTGGAGAAAGAGATCGACACGCTGATATGGGAGGTGGTGGAGGGACATGACGACGACAACAAGGATCTACTACAGCTCATCCTTGAAGGAGCCGCGAACAACGACGTCGACGAGGACTCCTCTAGGAGATTCATTGTCGATAACTGCAAAAACATCTACTTCGCCGGCCACGAGTCGACGGCGGTGGCTGCATCGTGGTGCCTCATGTTGCTTGCCTTGCACCCTAAGTGGCAAGCACGGATACGGGCCGAGACGACCCAGGTGGGCCCTATCAACGCCGACTCCCTGCCAAAGTTAAAAACGGTGACGATGGTGGTCCAGGAGGTGCTGAGGCTGTACCCCCCGGCCGCCTTCGTGTCGAGGGAGGCCCTGCACGACGCGAGGATCGGCCACATTGTCGTGCCGCGGGGTGTGTGCCTGTGGACCCTGATCCCCACCCTGCACCGGGACGCGGACATATGGGGTCCAGACGCGAACGAGTTCAACCCGGAGCGGTTCGCGGGCGGGATCTCGAAGGCGTGCAAGATGCCGCAGGTGTACATTCCGTTCGGGTTGGGGCCGAGGCTGTGCCTCGGGCGAAATTTTGCGCTTGTGCAGCTCAAGATTGTGGTGGCTGTTATCGTCTCCAACTTCACGCTCGCACTTTCGCCCAATTATAGACATTCCCCGGCCTATCGGATGATCGTCGAGCCGGGCCAAGGCGTGCATCTGCACATCCAAAGATGCTCTGCTGCTCATAATCCTACTTAAACTAGTTGGTTTGTTGATTGAACTCTATTTGGATTGTGCATTTGTTTTTAAAATTTTGACATGTTAGAATGTCCATTGTGTGTTATGTGATTTGTGGTTACAACTTAAATACTAATTGAGACATACAACACATAAATAGTGACACTGGAATAATTCAAAAGTTAGAATGGGAAAAGACAAATATTTTTCGAAAGATAGTGTACTAATAAGATAGCTTAGCCATGCTTTGTTGTGTGAATGAAATTCATTCTTTTCTGTTATATAAGAAAGGCTCTAAGTCTTTAACCATCACGGTGAGCAACAGTCAGAAACACAACAATGTGAATGAAATTGTTGAATAGGTGAAAGACAAACTATGTCAGTCTTAGGCTTCCCAACCTCGGAGGAGCGTGGCACGGGCAACACGGTTGACCCCGAGTGTGAATGCGCCCATCCGAAGGTTGCAGTTGTGCGTTCGGCTCATGTTCTTTATCTCTTGGAAGGCTCGGGTCATGTATCTGCTCAGCTCTTGGTTTACCTTCTCCTCGTCCCACATAAATCCTTGAATATTCTGAGCAAATTTATTTTTATTACCATCACCATTCTTAACCAAGATTAACTATTGATGGTCATGTAATGTTACCTGAACCCACTCAAAATAACTAACTGTTACACCTCCTGCCAGTGGCGGATCCAGGGGGGCCAGGAGGGGGCGGTCGCCCCCTCCATGCGACTAATTTTCCCTTATCTCGGATGTATATTTTCCATATCCGCCCCCTCCGTTGTCTCCGACGTCGCCCCGTTGACCGAAAAAAATAACCATTATCTCCCAAGCTCAATTGAAATAAAATTTTAAAACTCAACTCAAGCCCAATTAAAAAAGAACTAAAAGCCCAATCGTATCTACCTTTTTAATTAAGTACTTTGGAATACTTACTTGGACTACTAAAAGTCCCACTGAGTGTTATGTTAACACTACTAAAAGCCCCTTTAGCATTTTAAAAGAGTGGCCCAGATTAATTAACTGGCCCAACTTCAATCAAATGAGGAGGGTCCAATTAGAAAATAGCCTCCCATCCGTCGGCCTCTCCTTATCTCTCTCAAATTCATCTTCACAAAACAAATCCCCAATCCAAAACCCTAGCCTCTCTTCTTTCTTCCTCTCGGTGGATCTCGACGGGGTCAGCCCCAATCCAAATTCCAGAAGCATAATTTCATAAATTCGAAGGTGTGTTGTGTTTTAAAATTCAAATTCATGTCTTTGAATTTGTAGATTTAGGCATTTAGCCATTGAGGAAAGATTAAATATTTTCCTTTTGAAATAGGAAAAAAAAGTAGCTTAGAAGATTAGTGGTGTATATATAAAACATTGGGTGGGTTCCATGTGGCATGTGGTAAATGCTAATGACAAAGTGTGGTCCCATGGATAGTATAAAGTGAGTAAATGATAGTTACTTTGTTATAATATTTTATAATTATACCTTTTTTTGTTTCATTAGGTATGGAGAAATATTTTGGAAAAAGACCAAGAATTTTGGATTCTTGTCCAGAACTAGAAGCACATAATGCTAAAGAAAATTTGATGGAGAATGATGATATAAATGAAAGTGAAATAAAGGCTGATCCTGGTTTGCAAAAACAAATTGCAGAATATGGTGTGAATATCCGGGATCGTATTCGTAGAGAATATGTAGCAAAACGCCCTTGTCAACCAAAAGGTAATATTTTTCAAAAAACGCGTCAAGGAAAAGATAATAGGAGTTTTAGAGATGCTTGGTACAAAGATTATGATTGGCTAGAATATAGTGAATCGAAACATGCCGCATATTGCTTTTACTATTTTCTTTTCAAGCGTGGTTATGTGGCACCGGGAGATGAAGCCTTCACTAGTTGTGGTTTTTCTAATTGGAAAAAAGCACTAGAAAAATTCAAGGCGCATGTTGGGGATAAAAGTAGTGCACACAACAAAGCAAGGATAGAATATGAAAATTTTGTCAATCAAAGGCAAAGTGTGACTTATGTTGTAAGTAGAGGTATGACAACAAAAGAAAAGGAATATCGAATTCGATTGACTGCAACTGTTGATGTAGTTCGTTTTCTTTTGATTCAAGGTTTGCCTTTTAGGGGACATGACGAGTCATCTACGTCTTTGAACAAAGGTAATTTTCTTGAGTTATTAGAATGGTATGGTTTGAGGAATGATGAAGTTGGTAAAGTGATTTTGAAAAATGCCCCTGGAAATAACCAAATGACTTCTCCATCAGTCCAAAAAGATATGGCTAATGCTTGTGCGGTGGAAACCACACTTGATATATTGGGAGAACTTGGAGACAGACACTTTTCAATCCTAGTTGATGAGTCACGTGATTGCTCAACAAAGGAGCAAATGGCAATTGTCATAAGATTTGTGAACAAGGATGGCCAGATAATTGAAAGGTTTTTAGCTTTGGTTCATGTCAAAAAAACTACATCAGTTTGTTTGAAAGAGGCAATTGACTCCGTATTTGCTAAGTTTAAGTTATCTTTGTCAAGATTGAGAGGCCAAGGATACGATGGAGCATCTAACATGCGAGGTGAATGCAATGGATTGAAAGCACTAATTTTAAAGGAAAATCCATCAGCTTGGTATGTCCATTGTTTTGCCCACCAACTTCAATTGGTATGTGTGGCCGTGTGCAAGACAAATCAATATGTTTGTGATTTTTTCAGTTATCTTATCTCGATTGTCACAACATGTGGTTCTTCTTGCAAAAGGGCTGATATGATTCGACAAATTGAGCACGATAGACTAGTTGAAATGATAGAGAATGGGGAAATCGGTACTGGTAGAGGCCAAAATCAAGAAACTTCTTTGAAGAGACCAGGTGATACTCGATGGGGATCTCATTATGTCACCGTGATTCGTCTTGCAAAGCTGTAGGCCTCGTACAGAAAATGGAGACTTTTGAATTTGTATTCATCCTTATGTTGATGAAACATTTGTTGGGGGTTATTCAACCATTGTCTTGTGCCTTGCAGCAAAGAGATCAAGATATTTTAAATGCGATTTTCTTGATAGAGAATGTGAAAGAAAGCTTGAGATCATTTCGAGAATTTGGATGGGATACTTTCTTGCAAGAAGTGAATGATTTTTGTGGGGCAAATGACATTTCAATAACAAACATGGATGATGATGCTCCAAAGCGGATTAGTAAGAGGAATGGTTCAAACATCAAGAACTACCATCATTATCGCGTTGAAATATTTTGTCAGGTAATTTGAAATTTAATATCTTATTCATTTACTAAATTAGAATCATCTTGATATTTAATCTTTCTTGTGTGTCAATTAGGTCATCGACTTACTTACACAAGAGATGGAAAATCGTTTCTCTGAGGCATCCACAGACTTGCTAAGTTGTATGGCATGCCTCGATCCAAAAAATGATTTCGCTGCTTTTAATGTTCATAAGCTTGTTCATCTTGCTACTCTTTACCCAAAGGACTTCACATCGACTCAACATACTGAATTGTTTAAACAACTTGAAACTTTTGTTGATGTTGTGAGAAGAGATGCACGATTGAATGGTATTGAAGATTTGGCTAGCCTATCTCAGAAGATTGTTGAAACCAAGAAAGATAAAGTTTTTCCGTTGGTTTATCGTCTGATTGAGTTGGTATTGATCTTACCTGTAGCGACTGCATCTGTTGAAAGAGTATTTTCAGCAATGAAATTTGTCAAGACTGACTTGCGGAATAGGATGGGAGATGAGTGGTTGAATGACAGTTTGGTAGTATACAATGAAAGATCCATCTTTGCTAGTGTTTCTAATGAAAGAATCTTGAAACGTTTTCAAGATATAGATACCCGTAGAAATCAGTTGTCTAGGTTAACAGATGCTAGAGCTACTTGAATTGTAATAGACTTTCATTTTGCTAAAAAAACATATTGAAGTATTATATTTAATATTTTATTATTTTATTCCGCCCCCTCCGTTTTTTAATCCTGGATCCGCCACTGCCTCCTGCATTTGCATATATGTCTGGGAGAATTATGACTCCTTTTTTGGACAAGATCTGCAAAACAGAAAGCTTAAATTTAAGACAAATATTGCATTTGCATATATTGACTATAGTATTAGTATAGTTTAATAGAGGTGGCTACCACATCAGCTTCTGGATCAGTCTATGATATATTTTGCCTTGACATCTCCGGCGTTTTCCCTTCAATCGATAGGAAATTTTGAAGTTGATCTATTTTTACTTCACATTTGTTTCGGGGACAATTCACGGGTGAATATCTTAACAAAGAGAATTTGTGTCGGTTCAACCTGAATGGCGAACGTTAAGCCCTCGATCGACTTTCCATGCTCGGCAAGTAATGCTTCAGTGGCGTACACGACGCCACGCCCCGTTGCAGCTTCCCGACCAGGAGATCCACCAAGGTCCTAAAAAGGTAACAAAAAGTTTAGACTTTAGACATTTCAAATTTTATACTGTATGTAATAATCACATAACTATTGCACTTACCACTGGCTTTCCTGTGACAACTGCTGGAGAGTAACCATGAAACTTGGAATACTCATCCAAAATCCAAGCCATTGTCTACACACCTTTATTAACCAAATTGATTAATAAACAAGAAATAATTTAATACTATGATAAAGTAGTCAGAGGAAAGGAATGGTTAGTTGCTATATACATGCAAGAGCACTAGGACAGCCCCAAATTCAGGCATATAGAAAGTAGCTGTATTATTATTTCATTTCTCCTTTATTTTTCTTCTTATTAAAATATAAAAATGTTTGACTGGGCTCCAATTGAATATTGTTTTTTTAAGAAAAAGAACGGAAATGCGCGAGAGAGTGTTTCTTTTTCGGTCCTTATCAGGCCCATTAGTGTTGCTATTAATTAAAATAATATAAAAGTATTTGTCTCCCCGTCCACAATTTTTTATTTATTTTGATCAATCTATAAAAATTAATCTTTTCCAATTTTTTATAAGTTTTGCTTTTTAATGAAATAGACTATATTCTCTACTAACTAATAATATCAAAGTTAAAAATTATGGGGAGTAAATACCCGGGCACACAATTAAACTACTGTAATTCTTTTTATCTTCGAGTTGACCAATCACCTCTGCTTCAAAATAATCACTTCACTATTGACATTAAAATTGTGAGATATATTGTGGACTTCAATTTGGGCCCGTTTATGAATATTGGTGACCCAATTCGGGTTTGAGTCGTTTGACCCAATACTTAAATGGACGCTCCGATGGCTGCCACATATGCCATCTCACATCGATCATAATGGTGAGCCGTTGGATCTAGGGTGTGTTTGTTTGTGGTGTTAAACACTCCCTAAGCCGTCTCGGCTACCCAGTCTGTTCATTTGCTCTCTCTCTCTCTCTCTCTCTCTCTCTCTCTTACTACATGCTTTCTCTCTGGCTTCTCTCTAGAACCTTTCTCTCTCTCTCTCAAAAATGGCTTCCGATCTTCTTCTCCGGTGACTCCTCTGTTTTTGTGAGAACCGAGTATACATCTCTCAACTCCTGTGTTGATTCGGAGATTTCTTTGGTTTCGAACGGTTGAGTTCGAATATGGCTGTTTGGTGGAAGATCCTCGGTTGATTTCTTAGATCCGTGGGATTCGTGTGTTCTTGAAGCCTTGTGGTTGTGGTTGTGAGACATTTAATGTGTGAGGTGGCTACTGTGTTGTAGTAATCGGAGAAACCCTAGGTTTTGGGGTTCGATTATTTCACTGTGCTCTTTTGAGATTTGTTGGTGAAGATTGAGGAAGTCCTTGGCCCTGTGCAGTCGTGTGTGCGACCTGAGCTATATCCTAAATCTTCTGTCCCATTTCGTTTCTTGTATTTCCTTTAGTGATTTAGATCCGAAAGGATCTTGTATCTTGTGTTACTAACTTGTGTATTAAGTGTGCAGGAGATTCATAGAGTATAGCTTGCTATATTCGGCCGGTTCCAATATAGACTAGAGTTTTCTGTAAATCTTGTACTAGTTACATACGGTTCTAGTTGTAACAAAGATCTTATAATTGGCTTGTTCCTTAGTGAGATTAGCCATTTCAGTGTTGATCCAATAACAAAAGAGGTCCCGGTAATTAGTGAATCTTAAGTGATCTGATCCCTACAAATATTTTACTCTTTAATTACATATATTTAGTTTGCTTTATATTTCTACAACAACTTTATACTTTTCTAATCTATAAGAATATAGTCTAATTTATGGACGACACAAGTTACAGTGGATAATTAGTAAATTATGAAAAAGTTTTGATAAATAGAAATAAGATTAATTTTGAATATCATTGATTGAATAGATTTAGACTATTAATTTGGATATTCAATTTTTAATCAAGGTTTTTAAAATATTAATTAATTAATTACATCTCGTAGGAAACGCGTAGAGAATGGAGTAAGAGTCGTTTTGTGAAACCATTGAAGTTTGTCCGCCGCAGTTTTACTTTAACCGTCATTGTTAGATTCTTAGGGCATCAGTAACCCCGTCCCCATTTCCGGCCCCAAGTCCCCTCCACGTCATCATTCCTCTACAGTTGCGGCCCAGGCCCCAACTGCTGTAACCCTGCAGGTTGCGGCCCGGGCCGCAACTAATAAATGATACTATTCACAACTCCAACCTATTTTGAAAGTAAAATAAAAAACGCTGTAAATTTATAACACGGAAAATTTAATTTCATCGAATACTACAAAATTACAACATATAAATTTTCAAACTGAAAATAAAATACATGAAAACATAACGTCAATGCTGGAAAACGTTGTTGCGAGTCCAAATTTCTTCGATTAGATCGGCTTGGAAGCGAGTGTGTTGTTCCTCTTGGCGCATCGCAGCTGAACGAGCCATGACATTGCGGATGTCGTGAGGAAGGCCCTGCACGGGCGGCTCGGTGACAACGTAGTTGACAAAATTTCGAATTTAAAATATAAAAATTTCGAATTTAAAATATAAAAAAAAAAAATTGGTTGCGGCCCGGCCGTCACCGTGCAACGCTGGGCCGGGACGCGGGACTTGCGGCCCGTCTCCGTGCAACCCCGTCCCGGGCCGGGACTCGGGACGCTCCCCAGGCCGGTCACGCGTCACCGGGACGGGCCTGAGCCGTGCCGCCCTTCCGTGTAATGCATGGGACGGGCCGGGACTCGCAATTTGCGGCCCGGCCCCAAGGGTTAGGGCATCAGTAACCCCGTCCCCATTTCCGGCCCCAAGTCCCCTCCACGTCATCATTCCTCTACAGTTGCGGCCCAGGCCCCAACTGCTGTAACCCTGCAGGTTGCGGCCCGGGCCGCAACTAATAAATGATACTATTCACAACTCCAACCTATTTTGAAAGTAAAATAAAAAACGCTGTAAATTTATAACACGGAAAATTTAATTTCATCGAATACTACAAAATTACAACATATAAATTTTCAAACTGAAAATAAAATACATGAAAACATAACGTCAATGCTGGAAAACGTTGTTGCGAGTCCAAATTTCTTCGATTAGATCGGCTTGGAGGCGAGTGTGTTGTTCCTCTTGGCGCATCGCAGCTGAACGAGCCATGACATTGCGGATGTCGTGAGGAAGGCCCTGCACGGGCGGCTCGGTGACAACGTAGTTGACAAAATTTCGAATTTAAAATATAAAAATTTCGAATTTAAAATATAAAAAAAAAAAAATTGGTTGCGGCCCGGCCCGTCACCGTGCAACGCTGGGCCGGGACGCGGGACTTGCGGCCCGTCTCCGTGCAACCCCGTCCCGGGCCGGGACTCGGGACGCTCCCCAGGCCGGTCACGCGTCACCGGGACGGGCCTGAGCCGTGCCGCCCTTCCGTGTAATGCATGGGACGGGCCGGGACTCGCAATTTGCGGCCCGGCCCCAAGGGTTACAGATGCTCTTACAGATGCTCTTACTTCTTCCTAAAGTTGCACAAAAACTCTCAACTTGTAGTATTTTTTAATTAATTACGCGCTGCTGATCTAGTTTACGCGGCGAACGTCATGTGATTGTCTCCACAATTCCACATTAAGTTCTTCTTTGTCTTCTTCATCTAGTCTTTCAACTGATTCTTGAAAATCAAGATGGAGATTCATCTGCCTGGATTCAATGCAACAGTTTTGGAGGTAGAATTTAATGAATTGCTGCTTACTTCATGGAATCCAATAGTCCACATTAGACGCTGAAGCCAATAAGTTATCAAAGCCTGGAACTTGGTACAACTTGTGTCTTTTCATGTGTACTGTAGTGAATTTACCTTTCATATCCAATGCTGTATCTTTGCACTGCAGTGGCGGATCCAGGATTTGTCATCTGGCGGTACGAGTCGTATGATAAATAATTACATAACAATGAAAAAATAGAAAATAGCGGTAAAATTATATTTGAAATATTATTCAATTTTGGACTCGTGTATTTTAAAATAAAATAAACCAAAAACTATACATAACATCTAATTTATTTTTCTACGAGTCTTCATTTTCTCAATGCGATGGGCTATATCATCATCAGAGACTTGTAGAAAGTCACCAAACAATCATTCAAAGTTTGATCACCAATTCTATTTCGCAACCTATTCTTCACAAACGTCATTTCAGAAAATACTCTCTCTACACTTGCAGTAGCAACCGGAAGAATCAAAATCAACTTGTTGGACTAGAGGCTTGGTCTGGCAATTGAAGCTGGAGGTTTTTTATATATTTTAATTAGGGTATAATTTTTAATTTAAATTTTATCTCAATGCTTATATTCTGATTTATTTCCTTAGATGAATCTTCCTTCAATATTCATAGCTATCTTTTGGAAATTTTTGTAAAATACATTACTAATAAAATTATATATGTAATAATAGTAGTAAAAGAAAAATTGGGGTACCACCGCTCCCCTTTGTTTTGAATTCCCTCCGCCACTTTTGCACATTTTTGTCTTTTCATGTACGGTGTGATGAATTTATATTCCATTTATGGAAGGATTATTCCCACCAATGTTTTAAAATCGCACCGATAAAGGTATTGGTTCATAGTACAACTAGCCGGACTGATCATTGGTCGAACATGAATATTGTAGCAAATATATATTAGTACTCTCTTTGTTCCCTAAAAATAAGGTATTTTTGGGATGTCATATAGTTTAAGCCAAATTGATAATAAAATATAAGTGGAAAAAAAATAAATTGAATCAGTATTAAGGGTATATGTGTGGTAAGTTGTTTTTTGAAAAATAGGACTAATTTTGTGGAACATACTAAAATGATAAAATAAACTATTTTTTTGGGACGGAAGAGTATATAAAAAATATTAAATTTAATGATTAAAAAATGGAGTATAATGAAATACAAATAAAAATAGATAAATATTATACTATTAATTAATTTAAATTTAATAACCAATAAAAACCATCGATTATATTTATAATATATAAATACCTAACTTTTTATAAGAGTATATAATTAAATTTATCCGTTAGTGTATGAGAAAAATTATTTTTATATAAAAGTATAGTTAATTTAAGTATTTGAACCTACACTTAACCGCCAAAATCAAGTTTTTGACTTCATCACTCGATTATTCCTATCTAGACGGACGTGCATGATTCATGAAAATGTTAAATATTAGCAGCACATTATACATGAGAATTGTTTTGAGTTTGATAGTATGTGACACACGCATTAGAGAAACATATACTACAAATACATTGAAGTAATTCAATCCGTCACCTTTCCTCATACATGCAAACAGTCCTCATACAAAGCATCAGCCCATCTCACTATATAAACCACCTTCTTCTTCCTCAATCTTCATCACCACCTCATTGCTTTCTCCTCTTTTCCATTTCATTGATCGATCATGGCCGAGAAGAATAATAGTTGTAGCTCATTTTCCATGGGAAAATCTGCACAAGAGAGGGGACTTCCCTATGTCCCCAAATGCTACAAGGCGCAGCCTTTCGATGGTTCGAAAACCGATGCCCACGTTTTCGATGTTCCGACGATCGACATGGCGGGTATCCAAGATCTCACGGGTAGATCCGTCATCGTCGACCAGGTTGCGAATGCTTGTCGTCGTCATGGTTTCTTTTAGGTAAAAAGAGATCAACTTAAATAGCTAGCGAGGCCTCATTGGAGTTTGGTCCATCAACTTAAATACTCCTTTCATCCCCTATTAATATATGTCTGCCAATAAATGTCGCATTGCATTTTTTTACTATTTATAGTAAATGAACTTCATATTCCATCTACTTATATTTTATTATAAAATTGCATTCACATTACACTAACTTTTTTCCATGTATTTCTTTTCGTTTCTTAAAATATGACTTAAAATACCTAATGGGACCTCATTAGTGTTTAGTTAGTCTCGTATCATGTATGCTTCAATGACTAATTAAGACTGTATTTAACGTGATAGATTGTGAATCACGGGATAGAAGAAGCAACGATAGAAGGGGCTCTGTCAGTGGCCTCGGGTTTCCTTAATCTAACGACCGAAGAAAAGGCGAAATACATGTCCAACGACGTCCACAAGCCGGTGAGGTACGGCACGAGCATCAAAGATGGAGTGGATAAGGTCCAGTTTTGGAGGATATTTCTCAAGCACTATTCCCACCCTCTCAATCAGTGGATTCATATGTGGCCAGATTCCCCTCTTGATTATAAGTAAGCAATTTATTATTTTATAATTATTTTTAATTAACAAAGATCTTCATTTCATACTCGTTCATGGTGGTTTTCATTTCATAGTAACGGTGCATGTATACATATACTCCTTTGTATGTATTGAATTCGAGGACTCATTCACATATGTGGCAGAATTTGCGTTATTTTTGGGAGACAATGACGCATTTATTGATTTGAATTTTATAATTTTCATTTTCTTGAAACGTTAGAATTAATTTGAACCATTCATTATATATACTTGAACCCTAGACCACTCTATTATTAGTATTTTTTGGATGTTTCTCTTTTAATAAAAATTAACAATTTTTTTTATTATGTGTTCATAACAGAGAAAAAATGGGTAAATACGTATCGGAGCTTGAAATGGTTGCGCAGAAGACTGCGAGGCTAATAACCGACTCCGTTGGGTTGTGGCCGACCTACTTGAAAAAAGAAATCGACAACGGAATGCAAGTAATGGCGGTCACTGGCTCTCCTCCGTGCCCGGAGCCGGAGGTAATGTTAAAAAATACTACATGCAAAAAATAAAAATAA
Source organism: Salvia splendens (assembly GCF_004379255.2). Taxonomy (NCBI): domain Eukaryota; kingdom Viridiplantae; phylum Streptophyta; class Magnoliopsida; order Lamiales; family Lamiaceae; genus Salvia; species Salvia splendens. Next base: position 20,348 of record NW_024598888.1, on the reverse strand, counting down.
AAATTTACTCCATTTTTTATGGTTACAACGAAAGTAAATAGGCGCCGAAAAAATATTGTAGATATTACCATTCTGCCCTTCTTAAATTCATAAATATAGAAAATTGAATTGATTACTTTTTAATATTTTTCTTTCTTTAAAACCTATCTTTAACCGCCAAAAGTTTATTTGTTTTTCATTTTATCATGCAATTTTAGCCTTCTTATTCCTTTCTTCTCGAGTAATCAATCAGGTCTTTAGTAGCGTCAATTTTTAGCAAGGATTGAAGATAATTTTCAATAATTTCGACAATTTAAAATAGAAAAAATCTACTCCATTATAGTTTATAGTATAATTTTTTTGAATCACAATATTCTCTTTCATTCCAATAGCTTGCCCTGGGCCACCCGGCCCACTCGGACTACTGTGGCCTGACGCTTCTCCTCCAGGACTCTCCGGGCCTACAAATCCTGGACTCCGACACCAACACCTGGATGTTGGTGCCGGTCGTCCAGGGGGCTCTCCAGGTCCTCGTCGGGGACCAGGTCGAGGTCCTCACCAACGGCCGCTACAAGAGCGTTGTGCACCGCGTGGTCCTCAGCTCCAACCAGCCCCGGATCTCCATCGCCGGCCTCCACAGCCTCGGGATGGACGTCCAGGTCCAGCCTCCCCCGGAGATGGCCGACGCCCACCGCCTCGGCCGGTATAGGCAGAGCAGCTTCCATGACTTTCTCGATTTCATATCCAAGAATGATCTTGGACAGGGGAGTTTCCTCGACATGCTCAAGATTGACCAACCGAATTGATAAGTCATGCAAGCGTCGGAATCGCTTTGGTTTTCTTTGACGGTTCTTTTCCAAAATAGTGAAAAAGGAGCTGGAGCTAGTAATCGCTCGAAGATTATATATCGTTACCATTATTAGTAGCAATTTTCTACATTTCACTCTGTTTAATTTGATTTTATAATTTATTAGCTTTTGATGTAGTGTGATGTATAATTCTTGCATAATGTGAGAGTAATGATATATGATTGCTTCAGCTCTTTCAGCTGCTGGTTTCTGTTCAATTTCTAAATTTTGATCAATTTACATTCTCATAACAAACCTAATTATCGAAAAACATGTTGCATTTTTGTGAAAGCCTAGTTTTGTAGTAACATTTCCTCCAACAATGTTTAAATTATTAAAATTTTGAACTTTTTTTCTAATTTTACTGATTGTTAGTGCTGTGTTTTTTAGAAGGATTCTATTGGAAGTTGAGAAAATTAGTTTGAGGAATATTGCAGGACAAGCTTAAGCAGTTGGTGTAGATAAATTAGTTTGATCACATCTACAAATATACCTAAACATATCTTGAAATATAAAGAACCGAAGTCATTATTGATAAATAAACAGTGGCTATCTCAATTCAAAAATAAAGGAGGTGATTTAAATTAATTATTTTCCATTCGGAAAATAATCATTTGATCAATTAGCTAGGGAGTTTTTATTAATTGATAAAAAAACACAAAAATTAATGATATTTTTGAAATATGCTAAATCGAAAATTAGAGACAATATGAACATAAAACCTCCCTCGGCGTCACGCTACGAATCTGAACTCATCGTCATCTTTTAAAATTAGATAAAATAGCTTCGACTTCATTAAAGCATTAAATTGTTTTAATGGATAGAGGGTGCCTTTTTTCCTGGTATGAACTTAGAAGTATAAAGCGTTTCATGAAGGGGATTTATTCGAATCTAATAAATTATAATACAATTTTTTTATCCACATTTTCAAATATAAATAAGTCACTTTTAATAGACTGAATGTTGATGAGGATCAATTTAACAAATTATAATGCCACTTAATCAATTAACAAATTAGGTTATTAAAATATAATCTGCTATAAAAATTTAACACTTTCGTAACTTGTTGAAATAGAAAAATTAAAATGTAATTAGTAGTTTTTAATTAGTTAGTTTAGCATTAATTAAGCCTATATATAAGGCATCTTATCGTAAGGTGTAGTCAACACTTCCAAAATGTGTAATCAATAAAGATATTTTCTCCTTCTCTCTTCTTTCTCTAGTCTCTGCATTTCTTCAACCTCTTCAATGGAGGTTTCTCCATCCAAGTTAATTCTACATTTTCAACATAATTTTTAAACTTGAATAAAGACCCAAAACTATCAAATTAACATAGCATTTTTTGGATCAAAATCATATAACACCGTCACGATAAGGACAAAAATAATCTATAGAGAGCTTTTAATATGAAGAATGTGTGGTCTTTAATTAGGGTAGGCAACTTCATTTATCGATGAGTAATCCGATTCCAACTCAATAAGAAGAATGATACGCAAATCTCCAGTCAAGCTAAAAGATAAGAATATAATTATTGATTAGTTATATTATTATTATTATTTCATCATAGCTTATTTTCTATTATTGTTAGATTAGGTATTAGTAAAATTTGAGCCACAACGTTTATGGTTAATAGGATTAACTAACTCCATGAAGTCTATGTCTTTTATGAACAGGTGTAACGCGTGGGGAAAGTCAACCAAAATGTCCACGAGGAAAATGCTGTCAAATATAGGATGCATTAAATTTTAATTAAATTAATAAATTTTTTTATTATAGATTAGCTGGTAACATTTTTTCTCTTAGTAATATTTTTGGTAGAGAGTTTGAGTCAATTTATATGAATTGTAACTCAAATATTGAAGGGTGATAAAAATAATTAATCCTCGAATGATACCACTAAAAATAATTTCATCATATGCAATTTAAGCTAAATTTTTTATTTAAATTTGATTGTTTAATATCAATCATATTACTTTATCATTTAATTAAACCATATGTTGTCTTAGAGTTTAAAAAATATTTTTTAATATTTAATTATACATTAATCAATATTAATCCATTACTAAAACTATGAGTTGGATTATGTGTTTTTTTTTAATTGTAAAAAGTACTGGTGATATATCTATATTTATAGAACAAATAATCTAAACATTACAGGATAGATAAATCCAAATTATTCCAAATTGTATTCCATGATCAAAAGGTGATTTCATAATCTTGAACTATCAACTATCCTATATGTCTATAACCTACAAATACCGTCATTTAGTAGTACTATCTAACTCGTATAATAATAATAATAATAATAATAATAATAATAATAATAATAATAATAATAATAATAATAATAATAATTAATCCGTATGATTATTTATCTTATCCAATTAAGCTACTAGTCTATGTTCTACGCAATTTTTAATTATCGCATGGCGGAGTATGTGTTTGTTATTTGCAAGCTAATATAGAAATTTAGCTATTGTGCTGTCGGCCACACTAAACAAATTAAGGAGAACTATATAAGTAATAGTTTATGAAAATAAGTATTATATTAAAATGATCATGCATAATAACATTCGTACACTCTTGATTTAATAATTACTACCCCATCCCTTGTTATAAGTCATATTTACTTTTCTACCCTCGTTTTATAAAAATATAGTGAAGAAATAGTAAAATAAGAAAAATCAATAATGATTCACTTTTTATGCTATGATGATTCAAACCCGACAGCTCAAGATGATTACCTTATAATAAGCCATCTCTCTCTCACCCACACACACAATATCACTATAAATAGCCATCCACCATATGCAACCATCCTCACTCCCACACTATATCCATTGAAACCACACACACTATTCCTCTCAATCATTTCCCATTTCCTAAACCCAAACAACAAAAACCAACACAAGCCATGGAAGAAGCAATGACAACCCTCAACGCCGCCCCCAAGCGCTCCGCCACCAACAAGCGCCCCCTCCCCTCCTCCGCCATGCGATACCGCGGCGTCCGCCGCCGCCCCTGGGGCCGCTACGCCGCCGAAATCCGCGACCCCCAGTCCAAGGAGCGCCGCTGGCTCGGCACCTTCGACACCGCCGAGGAGGCCGCCCGCGCCTACGACCGCGCCGCCCGCTCCATGCGCGGCCCCAAAGCCCGGACCAACTTCATCTACCATCCCCCCTTCCACCTCTCCAAATCAATTCACCCCTTCCAAAACCCTAATTTCAAAAGCCCTAATTCCCTAAACCCTCCGAATTCGATACATTTCAACACTTCCTCCTTCAATCACCCTTCTTCATCCTCTTTCACCGCCGCCTTCAACCGCAGCTCAGCCACGCCAACAAACACCGATTCTAGTGATTTTTTCGCGAACGAGAGGCCCGATTCCGGTTTGTTGGAAGAAGTTATAAACGGATTCTTTCCTAAAGTTAATTCGGAGCCACAACCGCCGGTTATTAATGAGTTTGTAGGAGCGAGCTCGAGCGGCGATTATCATCAAGTGTTTGGGGACATTTTTCATTATCAAGAAGCTTTGAGTATTATCAACACGAACAACAATTAGTGTTGTGAGGATTGATTGTGATATTTTAAAGAGATACTTGGGAAATTATGTACCGTTTCTTCAATGGAGTATGTAATTTTCTAGTTTATGTATTTAATGAATCCAACAAAATAAATACTCTAAGAGAATACCTTGAGTGTTTTCACTTTTTTTTGTTAGAATCATAAATACGTATTTCTACCTATATAATTTTTGTATTCAAAATTGCATATAAGTAACGTGCATGGGGAACTGTTGGAATTTGCATAGTGGTCCCTATAACTATTGTTGGAGCTGAGGATGCAAACAATGTCGGATTGAAGGGTCGACCGATGTCATCGCCGGCCCGGCCCGGCCTTTTTGATTTCTCCTTCATCCCACGCTATAATAACTTCACTCTAATCTCTCGAAGTTATAGTTTTGTTTTATTTTAGGGAGTCTTATTCTCTAACTATAATTAATACCCTCAATTATGTTTTCTCATGTTTTTCTTCTATGTTACTAGTTCTGTACTAAAATCTATCTCGTCCACTTCTAAAAATCTATCTTTGTGCTCCGAAAGTGCTTGATATTTTGTATTTACCGAATGTTTTTGCCTATGTAACATAGTAGAAAAATATATTAATATAGGTACTACTGTTAATTTACTATTTGTTTCAATAAAAATGTCTGAGGGTGATATTTGGATATGAAATGATAAAGTAATAAATTATGGATTAATAGAAAATCGTAAATAAAAACAAATAATGTGGCCTTCACATTCATGAATTCCTATTTTTATCATTGGACCAATTATTCTTATACATGTATTATGTTTTTTGTATGTTCAGTTTCTTTCAAGAATCAGTATATATATGCGTAGCAATATTTTAACAACCCAAGAAAAGTATTGTAGCGGGACAAACATTAAAGATTCGGTTATCACATTAAATACAAGAAACTGTCTTATTTTTGTAAACATTTCTCATTTATGTAAAACGATCGTTCAAAGATATAGTATACAAATATATTTTAGAGAGAGAGAAAAAGAAAGAATACTAGGTATTATGAATTGACACATCTTGCATTGGAAAATGACTTCATGCTAAAATCAAACTACGAAGCAAAATGGAGACTATTTAAAATATTTTCGGTTATTAGTTAAGGCTATAAAATTATTTTAACAACAAAGTTCAAACTACTATTTTTAATAATTTTAAATTGTTTAAGCTGTAAAATGATGAGCTTCACCATCGAATTAATTCAGCATGAAATCTTAATAGATATGTATTGATTGATATTATCCTTCAGGGGTAAATTCAATGTGAACACTATAATGATATACCTATAGTTGCACTACCACAGCTGTCCAACAACAAGACTAATTAAGGCTTGGGTGGCTCATTATAAATAAAGGGAATGAATGGTTACATTACATAAATGTGTGATAACGATGATGCAATATTTGATGTTATTGTGTTTGTTCACAACGTAAGCATCTGTCATATTATATACATACTCCTACATTGTCACATAAATTAAAGACTTACCCAACTCCCCCATCAATAATCCTTTGCAACCATCATCAATTGCTTCATAATTACTTTACATGCTCAACAATTATTAATTACAAAAATTAATGAACTTCATGCTTGGGCTCTATAGTTTATTTAGTGCATGAAGCTTTCCAAATTATAATGGTGCCAATGCATGAGATTGACGACTATGGGTTAAAATTGAACGACGAGAGGAATGAGTTTTCTTTTACTTTAAAAATTGTAGTTTCAGAAATTAAGTATGAAAAAATACATACTATCTTATCTTCTATAAAAGTTCAAAAAACATTTTATCGATCAAAATGCATTGATCCAAACAATCCCAACTCATTCGAATTTTTATTATTATAGAGAGAGATTTCTCGTACAAAATATAGGTAATTAACAACCGAATCTTTAATGTTTGTTCTTTCTTGAGTGATGATATTACTACGTGTCTTATTTCTTCGAAGATACTTAACACATACTGACATACTGGTACAAGAACAATAGGTCATATAATAAAAGTAGTAATTAGTGAATGTCGTTACGATTATATTATTTCATATTGTCATATCCGAAATTAAAAGTTTTATATACTTTTTTTTGCTATTTTGTGTGAGTGAACGTTACACTCTACACTAAATTATTATATTCATATTTTATTATAAAAAATTGATATATAAAAATTAAACCGACAAAGATAAAACACAAACACGGAAAATCGGTAAACACAAATAGTCAAATGGGACACTATATTTCAGGCAGATTGAGTTTAATTTAATAAATAACCATATATATTTTAAGTTTTAGAGTAGTGATTTAGAGACATAATGTCTCTATGCCATAATGCCCCTATGTCACTTTGCCATAACCTTAATTTAAATATGTACTAATATACCCTTATTTTAGAAAAAAGGAAAATTAGTAGTTATGTATAACTGATTATTAGGAAAGGAAAGTCAAATCTAATCAAATTAACTATCTATAACTAATTAATACATAGTAGTATCAATTAAGATTCACGTTTATTAGCAAATTTTTAACAAAATTTCAACTATTTTCACTACTTAGTTTCTTATTGATATCCAACAAAATAATATTTATATTCAATTATTTTATTATTAAATAATTCTTAAAATTCTAAATAAAAAAACTAAATTTAATTTTACAAAAATTAGAAGTAAATTATAATTATAATAGTCATTGTCTTCTAATTATTTTATTATCAAATATTTATAAAATTTGCAAGTTATAAAAAATACTTGATGTCTAATATAAAATAAATTAAAATGATACTCCATTTAATAGCAACATTTAAATTTTAAGTCATATAAACGATTATATATATTAAGTGTTAAATAGTCATTCACATAAAATTATTTTATTAGATTTAAATAATCATTTAAATGATAAGTTATGGAAACAACTACATGTATTTGCACTCAATTTCTTAGTGTTATCGTTCAACGAAGTAATATATTTATTAAAGGTTTATTAAATTTTTAAGTTGTGAAAATGGCCACATTTATATATCAGGATATATATTACTATTAGATTCCATAATTTTAGGAATTGTTTAAAATGAAAATAATTGATGAGACTTCTATTCACATTTTAATTCATTTTAGTGTATTGTATATCAACTACTAATTGATATTAAAAATTAAGAATATAAACAATCACATGTTTTAAAATTTTTAAGAACATGTGATTGATTGATCTAGCTGTGACATTCAAAAAATTAAGAATTTAAAGAATGTAAAACTTTGGAATGCAAAAATATTAAAATTTAAATTATGAAACTTTTAAATCAAAATTGCGAACTCAACTAGTATTAATATACTATCATATATCAAATTAGTATTAAATATCAAATTTGTTGCATGATATAGTGAACCGAGCTAAGAACTATAATATTTTGTACTATAAAAGATAGAACATAACTCAAAATATTCCGTATATAACGAGTTAAGAACATGTGATTATTTTTTTAGATGTTCGATTGTAGCGTTCCAAATATTAAGAATTAAATAAATTAAATTTTGAATGTAAGAATTAAAATCATATCCAGAAACTCAATCAGTATGATTATTATATACTTTGTATCAAATTTTAATTTATTGCATAATATAGTAAAGATCCTATAACTCCAATAATTTATAAAGAAAAAAAGAAAATGTTAACTATATATTTTTAGAAAATTAAATAGATGTGTTAAGAATATGTGATTATTTTTTTTAATTAAAATTTAATGTAATCTTTCAAAAATTAAGATTTTAAAAGAAATTAAATATTTTGAAAATAAAGATTAAAATTATAAAATTCTTAAATAAAAGCTCTAAACTTAATAATAATATACGAAGTACTATCATATATCAAATTTTATCGAGATTTAATTATAATATTTCAGAAATTTAGAACTTATGAAAATCAAGTAATGAACGCGAATTAAGTATGTCTGCAGATATTTTATTTCATGGTTTCAATTTGAATAAATGTTTTAAAACCTGAGTTCATGTTTTAAGTCAAAAACTAGCTGAAGGTAAAAATATCACAAAAAATTAAATGCATGAAATCATTGCATATAATTATATGCCACTAATTTAAGTATTTAACTAATAGTATGAAGATTCCATTGCATTTGATATTTGAAATTGGGATAGTCCATAACAAAGAAACATTCACCACACACAGTGGCGGAGCTATGCGGTGGCCTTGAAATTTTTATGAATATTATAGCCATTTTAAGTTAATTAAAATTATGATGAGATGATTAGAGTATATATTTGCTTAAATCATGTCATCCATATAAATGCACACAACTTTCCTAAGCAAGTAATTCTTAAATATAAAAAAATGGTTTTATATGCACAAGGGCAGTATGGTATATGTACAAAACATTTATTTAACTAAAAATATAAAACAATCTAAAATGACTACTTTAACCTCATTATGTCTTAGACATTATGTCTCCAAAACATTTTTCTAAGTTTTATAACTACTGCTTGACTGAATAGATGGACTCATAGGCAATTACATGAGTTATATAAAATTTGTCTTTAACATATGAATGTTGGTGTAACCTCGTTACAAAATTAATCATGGAACTGGTTTAGACTCTAGAGATAATCAAAGAAATTTGGCTTGACCTTCAATTGAACTTGTGGATATAGTATTGACAATAAGATTTGGGACATAACAAAAGTGCCAAATATAATTCAATTTATGTAATAGGGCCCACTATATGGGCTGGGACCAAACATTTGAACACTCTTATATTGAAACTAGTAGTAGTAATAATAATTGCATGGGTGTCTTCATAAAAAAAATTGCATGTGTGTATTCTCAAATAACAATAAATAGTGGTAACAAATTTGAATGGACTCTCAATCGAACATTTATTTGTCATTTATGTAGTCATAAATATCGAAACAATTATAGATACACATACACTGCTCAAATTTGGAAAGTTACTGCAACTCCTCATGTGACATATTCATATTCAAGATTATTGATTTGATATAACAAGTTAATATATTGTGTAGATTTTATAATTATGTTTTGAGCTTATAAAGATATTCATATTATTGACAAAGCTAGAAAACCAAACTGAGCCATCCAAGTGAATAAAAGATGTGTATGCATATGTAGAATTGATTAGTTCATAAGTGTACTAGTATTTACTTGGATATTTTGGCAAGAAAAATAAAAAAATAAATAAAATTGTATTGTTATTCAGATTGATTTAGTTAAACAGTTTTACTCTATGTTAGATTCTAATTTGAAACACTGTTCAAACTTAGTCATTTGTAGAACAGTATTCAACTGATTTTATGAAAAAAATAGCTTACAACAATGGAGTTGCATTCTGTCCTAAAACAATAAACTAGAGTGTATATTATTGGAAGAAATAATTCGAATGTATTGAAGCGTGTCAAGGGTTAGTTATTTATCTTAATTTTCTAAAAAACAACAAAAATAAATGAATTTCAAAACAAAAAGAAATTATAGTCCCAAAATAAGTAAATGAAATAAAAGAGAAACTAACGGGCTTTATATCATCACATTTCTTGCTTTTTCAGTTATAACTTCTTTGTTGTAACATGCTATTAGCGGGCTTATTAAAAAAACTTTTCATAACTAAATCCAACACGAGACATTTATCTTTATTCATTTTTCATATAGTATTCTCCATTTTATCGTATAGTATACTTTTTCTTAAATCCAAAATTATTGAATAATGAAAAAAATATCAAATTAAAGTTACTTTTCTAACCAAAGTTTGATTAAATATACTGTATTTTTTTTTACAATTTGCCCTGAGAAATAAGGAGGGTTTTCATTTAATATAGTATGTGATCAAAATTGTTAAAGAAGAAAGCCAGAGTGTTTGGGCTTTTACTATTTTATGAGCCCAAAATATATTTTCGGGTTAGCTTGGACAACCGGGCTAGGCCCATTAACAATTTCATGATAACGAGGTTTTGATTATAATCGGAAAAGCTGTAGTAATAAACCGTTACAAATTTCAGATTATCATTTTTATCGTACATGAATATGATTTTAGGTTAGGTTATTGCATGATTTTATTTGGGTTATGTAGTCCCTGATAAACTTTTTTTTCCCTATCCTCTTCTAATAATTTTATTACTGTATCATTTTTTAAAAATGATTGTGAAAAAGAAGTATGCCAAGTAGCATGGACGGAGAGAGTAATTTTTTATAGTGAAAATATGAGTAAAATACATGATATAATAATTCGTTAACTAAATGAACTATTTAGAAACAACGAGATTACAATTAAAATTGGAAGCAACTCTCAACCAAGTCGCTTACTACTTGATGAACACAAAATGTATGTTCGGAAATTGATGCTTCTACCCTCTTACTCTAATCGAATCGATGAATTAATTATACGTATGAAAGGCTCGAGAGTATGGATCTAAAATTCTATATAAGACCTCTATTTATATTTGTTTCCATCGTACATATATCAATCAAGTAATTATTTCAATAATAGATATAACATTGTAATTTCTTATCGATTTTCATACGATTATAGGTTAGCTGCAATTTACAAACTACTACTATATGTATAGAAATATTACACCGTTGAACTTTTAATAGCACACATGGAATGGAGTGACTATTTCAAAAGATATCTTCAAATTAATGTCTGATTATATTTGAATCATTTATCACTTTACTCAAGCTAAGACTAAGACTTTGAATGACTAATTCTTGAGCAAGTCATATTACGCGTTAAACAGGGAGCAAGCCTAAATCGACATACAATACCTAAATGACAAGAATACCCTCATCCCATAATCCCAAATCCAAAGCATCGAATGGGCTTTTCCGTAAATTGAACCCCAAGCCTTGACAGCATCCGCAGCGGTGCTCGCGCCGACGGACGGCGTCCGTGCCGCTGGCACAACACCGCCCTGCTCGCCGCTGTGCTCTTGCCGCTGACACGGCGCTGCTCGATGCAAAATCATCTATAAATACACTCATTCATCATCCATTTTTCACACCAAATCATCTCTCATTCATCTATCATTCATATTTTTTCATACAACTCATCTACATCTTCCTCTCTCACTCAAACCCTTTCTAAAAATGGATTTCATCGATATCATGGCTGAAGCGGAGCGTGAAGAACAAGAATACTATGAACAATATCGTGCCGCCTATTAAGCCTATGTCGTCGCCACTACCTCCGCCCCTCCTCCTCGACCAACTAGATCAATTCTCCGCTACATCCCTCATGACCGGGAGGGAGCCAACGAAAGGCTCGTTGCCGACTATTTTTCCGACCAGCCGCAGTTTCCGGAGGATTACTTCCGGCGCCGTTTTCGCATGTCAAAACGGTTGTTTATGCGTACTGTCAACGCATTGTCCGCCCATGTTGAATACTTTCAATCAACTAGAGACGCAACCGGTCGGCAAAGTCTCTCGGCGTTGCAGAAGTGTACTTGTGTCATCCGACAACTTGCTACTGGGCAAACAGCTGACCTCTTCGACGAGTATTTGCATGTGGGTGAGTCAATTGGAATCCTATGGAAGAGGGTAAAAAAGGGGGAAAAAGCGTGTCAAGGGTTAGTTATTGATGTTGGTGAAGTAAAAAAGGGGAAAAAAGCATTTCTCCAATAGCTGCATCTCCAAGGTGTTGGCAATTGAAACTAGAAAAATAACATATAACTGTCCCACATCGGTGTTAAAAGAAAACTGAAACTAGTATATAAATCTCATGGGCCACTCCTCCTATCACCAATTGGTTTTAGGATGGAACCCATGGATTTCTATCGTGGTATCAGAGCGGGTCACCGACTGTGGGTTATATTTAACTGACCCAGCAGTATATCTGGGCTGAAACCGAAAAAAAATGACCGACCCAGCAGTATAACTGGGCTAAAATTTGGGCCAAGTTAGGGGTGGCAAATCGTGCGTGTCGGGTCGTTATCGTGTCGACACGATAACGACACGAACACGATAACAACAAACACGAACACGACCCGTTAAGAAAACCTCAAACACGAACACGAACACGACACGAAACCCTCAGACACGAACACGACACGAACACGACACGAACCCATTAACGACACGAACCAATTCGGGTCAACACGACACGATAACAACACGTACACGAGATGACACGATAACGACTCGATAACAACACGACCTGATAACGGTTAAACCTATTAAAAATGAAAATAATAAGAATTAATAATATTAAAATATTATTTGTTAACGGATAACACGAACACGACACGGACACGTATTGTTAACGGATAACACGAACCCGACACGAACACGACACGAAATTTTCGTGTCCTTAACGGGTCGACCCGATAAGGACACGAACCCAATAAGCTCTGACCCAAACCCATTATTTTCGTGCCGGTTCGTGTCGTGTTATCGTGTCGTGTCAAAAATTGCCAGCCCTAGGCCAAGTGGTCCAACCGATCAAAAAAAAATGGGCCGATTGTCCAATCGATTAGAAAAAAAGTCCAACCCCTCCAAGGTTCACCTTGAAGGGTTTGAGGGAGGGTGTTGGCAATTGAAACTAGAAAAATAACATATAACTGTCCCACATCGGTGTTAAAAGAAAACTGAAACTAGTATATAAATCCCATGGGCCACTAGTATATAAATCCCATGGGCCACTCCTCCTATCACCAATTGGTTTTAGGATGGAACCCATGGATTTCTATCACAAGGAAGAGGGTAAATGGAGAGATAAAGAGAAATAATTACCATATTTACCTCTTCTTCATAAAATTTCATGCTTCAAAGGAAATGATATTTGAGGAAGTATTATACATCCTTTCATTTTAAGAAGGTATCTTTACCTCTTCTTGATAAAAAAGGTAAAAAATTAGTTACTATTTGTTAGTTTTTTTAATTCCTTCTTTCCTTGGAGTCCATTACTTTTCAAGAAGATATAAAACTCTTTTTGAGAAGATAAATAAGATATATACCTTCTCAATATGCTTTTTTTTTCCCTAGAAGATGCTCGTATACTCAGTCTCACACTAAGGAGTTGATATATGAGAAACTTTACTCAACTCCATGACTGTTTGTAATTTTGACCATATTTAAATCTTTATCAATTGGTTTGTGTGTTTTACAAAGACATTCATTTGGATATGGTAACACAAAACACTAGTACAAAATATTAGAAAGGGAAACCGTCAAGCTAGTAGTAAACCATCAAACCATGTAAAAGTTGAATTAGCTTTAGCTTCCTAGCAAAATAAAGATATTGAAATAGATGGCCATTTACACGGATTGAGAATGCCATACGCTGCTATCACACAAGCAAAAAACCTCACAAACTAGCCAACAAGTTTCATTGCTTCACACAAGCAAAAAAACCTCACAAATCAAGTTTCTTTTAGTTCCGGTCGTTCATGTATACCGCTTTGACCTCAGCATAGCATTTGTTGGACCAAGTGCGCGGCCTCTCAGCTTTGTACGACCATGATTTACTGCCTACATTCTGCTTCCCCCAACTATTTTCCTGTGACGGCTGTTGTTTCTTGCCCCAGTTACTTCCAGGTGATGGTTGCATCTTCTTCGCATTCTTCCCCCAACTATTGTCACTAGAGATTACCAACTTCTTGGGGGTACTGCCCCAACCATTTTCCTTGGATAGTTGCTCCTTTTTGGCACATAGAGCCTCACTCAATTGGTCCCACACACTCCCACCAATTTCTACAACAATTTGAATATTATTGAGTTGCTGGAATTTATCAAAACAAAAAAACCTTATATATAGTGCACTTACCTCCACTAGGCTGCTGTCTCTCTTTACCATGGTCTGATTCTCGAGTATCTGCAGATGGTGGGTTATTTAGGATGACGATTACCTATTTGAGCTTTTTATTATCAGTTTGGTTTTTTGCACTTCTTTGAATTGCACTGAACATCATACCTGGGCTGGGTTCAGAAGCTGGTTCGCCACTGCTGCCAGGCAATGCTGTCTTCAGAGCATTTATATTACTTGTAGATGCTTCATTCACACGTGTAACGTCTTTATTTCCTGGTTTTGATCCTCCATTGGTGAGGAGACGTACATCAATAAGTGCTGAAAAATCAATCTGCAAGAGATGGATCACAGTGAAAACAGTCAGAAGATGTAGATGGTCTATGGCGACTCGGCGTACGTCTCTGTGAAGGTATATGATAAAAGGGCTTACTCTACATGTATACACTGCTTACCTCCAAAGACCCATCTTCTCTATAGAGAGAGTTATCAAGTTCGGTGGCATCACCCTCATCATCTTCCTCAGAAACGAGTGGATATTCTGGTACCGGCAGTAACATCATTTGCTGGGACTCTGCATTGTACCAAGATACTTTTCCAACCTATATAATAGAAAATGTCTCACAACCATTTTATTGAGGTCACTGAACAAGAGGAAAAAACACTTCAACCATATTTGAATGATACCCTATGCGCAGAAAGCTCAGGCGTCCATGTTGATGACAATTCCAGAACTCGATAAGCAATGAGATCTCCTTTCTACATAAAATAAAAGGACAAATGATTTCTACCGTGAAGAATATTGAGAAATTTAAACCATACTCTAATGAATAATTACTATTAATGATCTTAGATGAAATCAAGGAACAACCTTAGGCGCGCCAGGAAGGGGCTGAAGCTTATCAAAGTTGATTCTCTCATTTGGTTGTTTCTTTTTTTCTTTAGTCAGTGCTTCAGAATCTTCTTTGTTTGTTCCGTAATCGTTTCTAGGCGTGAATCCACGGTTTTCCTTCCCCCACTGTTGGCCTTTCTTCTTGCTAGTAATGCCATTCCAATTAAAGGTTTTCTATTGAAAAAACGACATCACAAGGAAATGTGTCAGCAGTTTGTATGAAAAAGAAGCACAGAGAAAGAACAAAATCATGGATAAATGGTTCGCATGGACAAACAAACATCCATCAATAACTCAACAAAACCTTGAGCTGAACTTTTTCTTCCACACCTTTATTAAAAGGCTAAAATAAAAGGTAAATTTTCTTATACTTCCTTGTTTCAAAACTGAAGAATCACATATTGGTTGGTAAAAATTGTGATTGCCGAAAAATTACATAGTGATTGCCGAAAAATTACATACTTAGGCAGCTTAAATAAGAAAGTTAATTTCCATGATGACTAACATCCTCCCTTGCATACACGAGTCTCACTCATGTGCCACGGATTGCATCCCTCGAGTCCAGGCTACCCCTAAAGGAAACCCAAGGCGAGCATATTGATTGCATGATCCCATACAAACATATGTTCTGAAGTAATAATATTTCATGATAATGATCCTAAACTCAGGTGCAGGGATAAAATGATGAAAATATTGTTCAACCAACAGCAAATACATAACAAAAATTACCAGAGGTGCATGATCTTGCTGCACAGCTTCCTCTGCATCAACATAAAGAATTTCACATGTAAGATGTGCGGTAGAAAATAAAGTTTCACTGTGTATTATGTAAATCCAAGTGCAGAATAGAAGATATCATTCCAATCTGTGAAGACAGAACAGGGAGGGAGAAATTGTTGGAAAATCAATTTATGAACAGTGGGATCGGAGAAATAACTTAATTTTGCTTTCAATAGCATATTGCACAGATTAACAAAGTTGATGATGCATAATGTAGGGCGTAATTCATTCCGGAACAGGAACAAAGCAGATTGGGCTTCTCAACTTGAAAAATATTAAACTTAATAAGAACTGTGACAAGAGAGAAGAAAACTAATGAATGCTAGACCTATTAGGAAAAAAAATTAGAAGGCTGGAAAACATTGTTGATAACATGATTCATATTATTGAGTTATAACTCTCTCGTTCACCTAGTCAGAAGAACCGAGTTTTATAATGTTATCACAACCTTAATCCAAATAAATTGCTGGCAGATAGAATGCAGTACCTTCTTCCAAAGGTTCAAAGCGGATATGTCCTGGCCTTATTTCGATGGGAGCAAATTCATTCTCCTCCATACAATTATAATTTGATGGCTTTGATGCATCACAGTTTTGATTTATACATTCTTGTATGGATGGACTACTCTGATCTGGTTGCTCATGCATACTGTGGCTTGGCTGCTCTAATGTGTCACTCATTTGGGTCAGCTGCCCATGTTTATCGTAATTTTGATTTTTCTGCTTGTGTGCATCACCATTTTGATTTTTCTGCTTGCGTTCATCACCATTTTGTTTTCGAAGTTCCAGACAGTCATCATTTCGGCTATTTTGTTTATGCTTCTTTCCCTTAACAACCCTGTTGTCTTGGGAAAATAGCTTCCAGTGTAGCTGCATAGAAAACTTATAGGTCAGTATAAAATGACAATCAGAGGCAACCAGAATAGGCTTGAACTCCAAGCAAAGAAGGTAAACTCACTAGTCCTTTTGGCTGACCATCATCTTTGTTCCTTTCACCCTCAGCTTGGCATTTTTTCCACTTTTGCTGTTAAACTGAAGCACTCAGTTTTCAATTTAATCGCAGAACATAATAAGAAATTAAAGCACTAACCTGTCCATTCGATTGGCCATTCCATTTTTTTCTGTCAGCTTTAGCTTGGTCCTCTTTCCAGTTTCGCTGCAAAATGAAGTGAGTCAGGCTTTAGATTACTGGCACTGGAAAAGTCTTGATAGAGAATACACATATATCCAGTAGCTTACTAGACCCTCTGATTCACAAGTGGCATTTTGCTTCTGAATTTTTGCCATTTCACGCAACCAAATTCTTTTTTTATACGCCCGCCGAGCACTTCTACTTGGAACCTGCAAATATTCAGGGGCATACTAATTCCAGGACGACTCACAGGGAAAAGTTTGAGAAAGGAGCATATAGTGCAATTAAGGAAAATATTTTACAAAACTGAATCATGTAGCGAAAAAAATTGATAGTGATATCTCACATCCACAATAGACCAAATCGGAATTTGACGTCAACCAAAGGATTACTGGAAGCATATACTGCCGAAAAGTGGAACTTCATGAAAACTGCAAAGCTTCTTATTTAGAACACAATTCTTAGTATTTACTAAAACACAAAATTGAAGTGCTACTACATAGTTATATACGGAGTACTTAAATTAGAAAAACCAATTGAAAAAACAGAATAAAGGGCAATTCACAGCTTACAAGACCAATATGATCCATTGAAAAATAGAGGAATCACCTTTTTTGTTTCCTTAGGGGGGATTTCGGCATCGTCGATCTTGTTGTCTATTTCTTGAACAACAACAATTCTGCATGTGTAGCAAAGAATATATAGAATAAAGAGGTGTTTGATCATTCAAAAAGTTAAAAGAAATGCATTAATCAAATATGTACATGAATGTCTAAAAAGAAAGGACTAAGCAAAACGTCTAAGTCCAAAGAGTTTAAGGATTTTCTTTTCAGTAAAATTTGAGATTGGAGCCTTATTTGTTATTTTCCAGACCTGTAATATACTTGCATGGTTGACTCAACCCCTTTTCGAAGTTTAACTTCCTTCTAATTTAACAAAACTTTGTTTCACATCAAGAAAAATATTAGTGGCCATGAGATATTTTAATATTCTAATCTGAAAGACAACAAATACAAGCTAATAAGTATTTTCACACATGCCATGTTCTCTTTTTTCATCAAAGAAATAGCACAGCACAAACGAAGGGATTGTAAAATATACTCCTCAGTCCTCCCTCCTAATATACAAACTTGTTATTTATATCTGCATCTATGCTGGAAAGTGTACCTTCTTTTTATAATAATATAAATTTTCTCCATATTTTCAAATATACTAATACTGTAGAACAACAACTTAGCTCAAGCTCTGTCACAACCATGTTAGTTGTTCAAAGATACACTAGCTCTCTCATCACTATCTTATTGTATTTGTCTATTCATTTTAGTGCCAAAATAAACTAATTAATACTTCATGCAGCCGTAGGCTCAATCACTTACAGGTATAAGTATTGACCAAATATTATTTACTTTGCAAATGGAATATCACATTGGTTCCAAAAAAAAGTAAACTAGACACGTCAGTGTAGTAGGGAATTTGTAACTTTCTACCCTGTCATTTGTTCGATTATTGACTTCAAAGTAGGTTTTCCTAACACAGAATAATTTTGGACTTGTACTTTGATTATAAGAAAAAAATATGACGGTAGGAGAAAGTAAAATTTCTAGAAATGATTTATTTCTAATAAGCATACCTCTCCTCGCCAGGCCCCACCACATTGTCCTCATCACTATGCTTAGCAGGGTTATCTTTGTTTTCCACATTATCTCGAGCTACAGAAGCATCTTTTTTCTCTTTACAAACATCACTGGAAGCATTTCCAGTAACCACAGAACGTTGTTTCTTCTCCCTAAGAAACAGTGGTATAAAAACAGTGTGTGTAACAGTGTAAGCATAAAAATATGAGGTAGGTTCAATAGATCACGCAAGGGGGCCTGTAAGCATAAATATATGAGGTAGATTTAAGTAGATCAAACAAAGAGGGAGGACCACATACTTATTGCCTTCTAGCCTCTCGGCTGCTTTTCTTTTGCGGTTTTTCTTTCTTGAATTTTCAGCTGCAGAATCTTCAACTACGTCCAACAAGACTTCGTCATCATCTTCAGGCTCGTCACTTTCATAACCACCTTTTTCTTTCTCAAACTCGCCATTTGCTAAAAGCAAGACGCCAGCGTCTACGGGTCGCTTATCCAGAGCTTTCAATTTCTGAACATCATTAGCAGCAGCATTGTTTCCTTCTATTGACAAAATGTCTTTCCTTTTCCGCACACTGTACTCCCAATGAAAAACTTAAAATGTTAATATATCATTTTCCACTCCAAATGCAAAACTTAAAATGATAAGCCATGTTCTGTTGTGCTCAGTACTAGTAATAATCTTTTTTACTAACCTGATAATCTCATCATCTTTTAAAATTCTGGTAGATACAAACGGTGGTAAGGCAAAGCCAGATATCTGCCAGAGTTTCAGAAGCAAAACAAAATTGGAGTAAAAAATAGTAGCACAAAATAAAATACGAAAACAACAATTCCCAACTTCTCATATCTCATCAGCAAATCAATAAAAAACAATAACACTACTAAAGTATTTGTTTTCACTTCCAATTCAATAATCGCCAAAGTAGCAACGGCAGCAATTCCTTGAACCCAGCACCGACTTTTGCAAAGAACTAGTATTCCATAAGCATCAACTCTTTTAAATATCTTTCAAAAGCTACTCAAATAGCTGTCTCGAAACACCAAAATGAGAAAGAAAGAAACATACAGTGAAAATGAGGATCATAATTCATAAAACATCCAGACCATAGTAACTCAGGAGATAAAATATCTTCTCAAAAGAAGCAAAAATCATGAATCCAAATGCTCAATAACTACATTAAGCTACTCTTCCATCCATAATATCCCAAAAAATGCATGATTTCAGAAGCAACTAGCTAGAATGAGAAGCAAAAAAAGAAGCACATTTGATCAAAAGCAGTCGATTTTTGAAGGCAGAGCAAAACCCAAAACATGCTGGCATCAAAAGAAACGATCTTTTTAAGGCTCAAAGAAATCGAGAGGTCCGTACGGAGAGGACGAGGCCGTGGGGGCAGGATTGGTGGAGTCGGAAAGCGTGGAGGAGATGGGAGGCGAGGTCGGAAACGGCGTCGTGGCGGTGGGGGTCCAGCAGAACCCAGCTGCGGCTCAAGCCCTCCAATTTCTGGGTGTCGCTCAAAATGTCGACATCTTTGAATACCACTCGGATTCTCTTGCTCAACTCCATCACCCATGCAAGATTTCCCCCAATTCCCGCACACTGTTTGCTGTCAAGGTCTAGTTTAGAGAGAGTGATGAGTGTCACTGTAATGCCACAATAGGTCTTTACAAAGGTCCAACTAATACTTTACAGTTTCCACTTCATAAAATTTGGAGCCAAAAATAAAAAAATATTACTCTCTTCGTCTCATGGTAAT
>NW_024598887.1:0-41700 GCF_004379255.2 Salvia splendens | reverse complement strand
GCTCTTTCTAGTTTATGTCGGTGTCATGTGCTGTGTGGCCTCGGCTTCAAATGAAGTAAGTGCCTTTACTAGAGGTTACTGGAAAGACCGATTTATTTTGTTTTAAGTTAGCTTTATTGAACTCAATTTGATGCTATGTTTATAATTTGTGCTATAAATTCAGTACCTTAAGTATTGTTCTATTATGTATTTGCTTGATGCAGTGAAGGTCTACTGGCCGTTTATCTTTTGTGCATGGAACCACAATTTGACCTCTGAACTCTGAAGTTGCATAAACTTTATATAATAGATGGTTTGTATTCCTACTTTCCTATTTATGAACCCTCCAACTTGTATCAGTAATACTGGTTGCACAAGTTGGTTGTAGGCGCTATACGTTGTTTGAAATAGCTTACACTATGCTGAGTTTGTGGGCGTGTTAAGTTGAGAAAATGAATAAAATTTTTATCATCTGATGTGTCAATGCTTAGTAATAGAAGTTTGTATTTCTTGTTTTCTCCTTTTGCTTGAGAAACTTACCTGTAAATGTTTGTGCTTTATCTGACAATATAGCTGGATTGCAAAACCCAGATCTGCAGTTTTCACCTTCTTTCCTTCCATTCAAGTTGTTTTTCTTTGTGAAATTTAAGCCTTATGATCAACTTTATAGTATCATCCAACTTAGGAGGTGAGTGCCCACTGCCCGGTATGATTCATCTAAAAACTTGATAATATGAATACCACATGCATGTTAACAGAGCAGATGCAATTAATATATTTTTCATTTTCTCTGCTTTGTAGTTTTAATTACAAAAAATGGAAGATGATGTGTGTTCGTACATGAATATGATGAATGACTGGAAATAGTTTCTAATGAAACAACAAAACATTAATTTGAAAGTTACAGAGGAACTGCTTATTTCGTTGCATTTCTAGCTATTATTATTATTATTATTACTACTACTACTACTACTACTACTACTACTACTACTACTAATATTAGTATTTTCATCAAGTCTAGGATTCACCTATAGCTCAAGCCCATAGTATTTTCATCTTGTCTGCGTGTGCATCTGTTTTATCTTTGTTTGTGTTTGTGGTTTTGAAATAAAAATCTTTCTATTTTTAGATCTTGTGTACCATAGTGCTGTACCAGTGTACCATAAGGTCAAGGTGTGCTTATGTAATCCTTGATTCCTTATCTAAATGCATGAACACAAACCATTCTTAATGTGCCTTTTTTTGGGGAGTTGATTATATATAGTTGAAGTGCTGTAGAATTGTTCTGTCAATTACCAGTACTTTAATCAATGATTGAGAAGTTTTGTACTATAATTTGTTTTAGTTATAAGCAGTGTGCTCTTGTTTGGTTTCTAGGCCCTATTTTCATGGTGTGCACTTACCTATATCTGACATATTGTTTCACTTGCTCATTTATTATGATTATTGACAAAGGAATTTTCTCTAACTATGGTACTCAGGACCATTAATTGCTGCACTCTTGGATATCCGTGAATGCTTTATACTATGAGTGCAAAGAAGCCTTAATCATGTATGCAAACTTTGATCCTCGAAAATTTGTATGAAAAGTAACTTATCAATTCTTGCAAGAATATTTTTGAGATGATGCACTGTAGTTTCATTAGTATATTCCATGTAGTAGGTTCCACATGTAATAATTTGATCTGATATCCGCACCTCCCTCTTTAAGATTGTAAAAGTGATGTACAATTTATAGACCATGTCTTCTGGTCGTGTATGATTAGGTTGTGGTTTTGAGTTGCAACACATGTAAGCTGCATCATAGATGCATGTGTATAGAAACGTGAAATGTTGCGGTAGCAGAATAGTTGTGATGTCTGTAAATGCAGCTAATCTCCTGTAAGCTTAGTTGAGCTGTGTCTGTAAATGCAGTGTATCTTCTGTAAGCTTAATTGAGTTGCGTCTGTAAATGCAGTGTCTCCCCTGTAAGCTTAATCGTGCCGTGTCTGTAAATGCAGTGTATTTCGTGTAAGGTTAATTTTATGTGATACCGTCTGTCATATTGAGCAGACATGGTAGCTCTTTTTCTCAGCTGTATCACAGGTGATGCTCCATTTTGTAAAGAGTTAACTCTCTAGCAATGTGTAATGCTTTTGATTCTTAGCAGCGCGTTTCCATGCATTTTGGTGCCAAACGCTCGAAGGATTTTCCTGGTGATATTAATGACCAAGAAGAGTAGATATAGTATGATAGTTCCTGTGCATTTAGAAATGTTATTCTTTCTGCAGCTCTTAAATGTGTTTGATTTCAGAATTCCCGTTGATGAGATGTGTGGTTTATTATATGCCTAGCTTTGTGCTCTTTGATTGTGGTTTTTATTGTAGTATATCAATTTGCTCTTATCCATGTCACGCATCGAACAGTTATAAGTTTCCTTTGCTTTTGGCATGAATTTATTGTTGAGTTTGCTATGAGTGGAATAAATGAGTCGGAGGTAGATTCTATTTTTATAATGAAAAGTGTGAGTGTAATCAGTTAATGGAATTTGAGTCTAACGAGACTTTTAAATGGAAAAATTGCAATCCTTTAATTGATTGATAGCTTCCTTGCAATTAGGAAAATGATACCTTGCCGCAGCGATAGATATCACTACAATATCATTCCATACTGAAAATTGTGGTATAGCAAACAATTGGTAATTTTGGTATTTTTTCTATACGGTAAATACTGTATTTTGGGATTTTGAGATCGTAGAGGAAAAGGTTGAAGGAGGTTAGTTGAGTGAGTGATAGAGGGTTTCGTGGTTGCAAATTGAAAAGGGTAAAGTTTTAAGGGAGTGATACAATTGCAATTAAATAGTATTCTCTTTTTAATGTCTATTTATGTATAGTACTTTCGTTGTTCGTTCCATGAAAATAGAGAATTTAGAAATGATACATACCTTGATATAAAATTGGTAAAATGTGAAAGAGAATTCGTTCCATGAAAATAGAGAATTTAGAAATGATACATACTTTGATATAAAATTGGTAAAATATGAAAGAGAATGAGAAATAGAAAGAAAAATTGATTGGAGTATTGTTAGTAAAGAATGAAACTTATTTCAATAAAAAGAAAAAAGTTATAAAAAATCAAAGTATACTAAATTTAGAGGACTGCTGTGAATTTTAGGATATAAAATACTCCATCCGTCCCAGAAAGTTTGTCCCATTTTTTCATTTCCGTCCGTCCCACAAAGTTTATCTCATTTCACTTTTTACCATTTTTGGTGAACCTCATATTCCACTAACTCATTTCTACTCACGTTTTATTATAAAACTAATATATAAAAATAGGATCCACGTTCCACTAACTTTTTCAACTCATTTTTCATTATATTTCTTAAAACTCGTGTCAGGTCAAAGTGAGACGAGCTATTTTTTTGGATTGGTAAATGATTTCAAATTTAAAGGCTGCACCAGACATTAACATTTCGACCGCTTGACCAACTCACACACACAACAAGACAAGAGCTACTTCTGGCTTGGTTCGCAATTGTTTCAACCTAATCTGGGCCAATTATGGTTTATTTTGTACTACTACCTTTTAAATTTGAATAATAAATTACTAAGTTAATCCTTTTTTCCGCTTGCCATAATTTCCTTGAAACTGAAACTAATGTGACAAATAGAATTCGTACATGAACAAACCATCATTTTATGAAATCAAATATTTAATTAAATTAAGTGTTATCTAAATAAGTAGTCTAATTAAGTTTGTCAATTTTGTTCAAGGGTATTCCAATCGAGTTTGAAACATGCTACTAGCATTTTATGGGTGCATAGGGGTTACCTACTATGACTGGCTATGCGAGAGGCGAGAATTTAGCAACATTGTTGACATTCCATAATAATTGTCTTTTTTTTTATATTAATTTTATAATAAAATGTAAGTAAGGTGAATTAGTGGAATATGAGATCTATTTACCGTAAAAGTGAAGTGTGATAAGTAATAACTATTATGGGATGGATCGAAATAAAAAAAATAATGACAATTATTATGGGACGGAGGAAGTAATTCACATTAGTTATAAATTTGAGGTACAATACAAATATATCATAACGTAAAAAAAAAAAAGAGTATAAAAATGAATTAAACCAGGTTGACTCGGAATTCCAACTCAGTAGTAGTATATGTTTTCTTATTTTTAAGAAAAAGAAAAAGAGGAATTAGGCGAAAGTTATAGGGTAACTGCAATTGTATCGAGAATTTCAGCAGCTTCAATTCTTCACCACACCTACCGGGATTCTGCCGTCGCGATCGTTACACCGCCGTTTCAAACTCCAAGGCATATTTTCACTACTTGTCTATATTTTTGCTGGACTCCTTAATTTTCCTTACAATGATGAAATATGGATTATGCGCGCGCCTGTCGAGCTTTGATTTTGTAGCTGCGGAATCGTTTATGAGGATTTCTGTATTGTTGCGTTGTTGATTTCTGTACTGCTGAGTAGTTTTTTTGATGGGATTGTCTGTTTCTGCCGTCGCTGATACGAAATGCTACATTATCTTCGAGTTGTTGATGCTCGCATTTGCAAAATTATAGTGAAATTGTGATCTGTATGTATATATAGTCTAGTTTTGAAGATTTTATAAGAAATGACGTTCATCAACATTGTAATTTGTAATGGGGGTTTGTAATGTTAATTGCTTAAAGTTGCTTTTGTTGGGGGAAGCATAACCTCATTTATGCCTTCCTGTTTCCTTGCTTCAGATTCGTCTAGAAAAACGTATTTTCCTTTTTTAACGTAGATAAGATGTCGTGAGCCCAAAACAGTTAAGGCAGTGCTGTCTATTAGGTAACTTAAATAAATATTGCAGTAATAACTTTGGTAGATAAATTCATGATGCTTGTATTTTTTTGGATAGAGTTTGGTAAATATATTGGGTTTTCCTTTTCTTGTAGACGTTTCGGTAAGAATAGCTTGCTTTCATGGATCCAGTGACTGGTGAGCAGTTAGATTATGGTGACTATGCAGGGAATCAAAAAATGCAATATCATCAAGGTGGAGCTATACCGGCACTTGCTGAAGAGGAGTTGATTGGTGAGGATGATGAATATGATGACCTTTATAGCGATGTTAATGTTGGAGAGGGTTTCCTGCAAATGCAGCGTTCTGAGACACAAGCGCCTCCTGTGGTAGCAAGTAGTGGGTTTCAAAGTTCGAAAGCTATTGTTCCTGGAACTCGAGTCGAAGCGGTGGCCTCGCAAGACGTGAACAATGAAAGAGTTGCTAATGAAGGAAATTATGCTGCTACTTCAGTTCAATTTCCAGATCAGAAGAGTAGCTTGCCAGCCTCTGGGGGCCCAACACAGATCATAGATGGCGGTCAAAGGGGGAGGCTTCCTGAAATGGCGAATAATTCTCAAGCTGCGAATCTGGGATATCAAGGATCAGAAAGTATGCCTCATAAGATTGCTGCAGATCGGTTGAACAGTTCAGAAAAAGTAATTGGTGAGCCTGCACTGTTGATGTATCCTAACATGGGTAACACAAAAGGTGTTCCGCAGATTCCACCTAATCAGATGAACTCTAATGCAAATGTTAATGTAAACCGTTCAATGGATGACGAATACATGGTTAGGCCATCTGTAGAAAATGGAAATACAATGCTGTTTGTAGGAGAATTACATTGGTGGACAACTGATTCTGAGATTGAAAGTGTACTGATTCAGTTTGGGAAAGTCAAGGAGATAAAGTTTTTTGATGAAAGGTCTTGTGGTAAGTCCAAAGGTTATTGCCAAGTCGAATTTTATGATTCTGCTGCAGCCTCTGCATGTAAGGAGGGTATGAATGGTCACATTTTTAATGGGAGAGCTTGTGTGGTGGCATTTGCCACTCCACAGACCATAAGACAAATGGGTGCTTCTTACACAAATAAGACTCAGGGCCAGACTCAGTCTCAACTGCAAGGAAGGAATCCTGTTAATGATGCAGCAGGTAGAGGTAATGGGTCTGATTACCCAAGTGGAGACACAGGGAGAAATTTTGGACGAGGTGGCTGGGCACGAGGGAACCAAGGGCCAAATAGGGGTCCTGGATCAGGACCTATGAGAGGAAGAGGGGGTATGGTAAACACGAATATGATGGGGAATGCACCTGGCGCTGGTGGTGTTTCTGGTGGAGGAACTTACGGACAAGGTATGACTGGCCCTAGTTTCGGTGGAACTCCTGGTATGATGCCTCATCAGGGCATGATGGGTCCCGGTTTTGATCTAGCATATATGGGTCGCGGAACTGGTTATGGAGGCTTCTCAGGCCCTGGTTTCCCGGGGATGCTTCCTCCATTTCAAGCTGTTAATTCCATGGGGCTTCCTGGAGTGGCTCCTCATGTCAACCCAGCTTTTTTTGGCCGAGGAATGAATCCCAATGGAATGAGCATGATGGGAACTGCAGGAATGGTAGGACCTCATTCAGGAATGTGGAATGATACAAACATGGGTGGATGGGGAGGGGAAGAACATGGAAGAGAGTCTAGTTATGGTGGAGAGGATAATGCATCAGAATATGGGTATGGAGAGGGAAGTCATGACAAAGGTGTAAGGTCTAGTGCTGCTTCCCGGGAGAAAGAGAGAAATTCTGATCGTGATGGGTCTAGTGTTCCAGAGAAGCGGCATAGGGAGGAGAGGGAACAAGATGGAGACAGATATGATAGGGATTCTAGACGCAGAGAAGTGAAGGATCGTAATCGGGACTATCGCCACAAAGATCGTGAATCGGGTTATGATGACGAATGGGATAAAGGACAGTCATCGAGATCCCGCAGCAGATCCGGTGCAGTGCATCAAAATGATCACAGGTCTCGATCTAGGGATGCTGATTATGGGAAACGGAGACGCATGCCATCTGAATGACATGATGTCATGCGACTTCAAAATGTTTGACATCTTCCACTATGATTTGCAATGTCATATTTGGCTCCTATGAAGGATTGCCTCGGGCTTCAAAGAGGTAAGTGCCTTCACTAGAGGTTACTGGAAAGGACTGATTTGTTTTGTTTAAAGTTAGCTTACTTGTACTCAGTTTGATGCTATGATTATAACTTTGTGCTATAAACTTCAGTACCTTAAGTATTGTTATATTGTGTATTTGCTTGATGCAGTGAAGATGGCTGTTTATCCTTTGTGCATGGAAACACAATTTATCTTTGAAGTTGCGTTCTTAACCTTTTTGTTAATAGATTGGTTTGTGTTCTTACTTTCACTTTATAAACCCTCCAAACTTGTACCAGTAATACCGGTAGCATAAGTTGGTTGCAGTGCTATACGTTCTCTGAAATAGCTGACACTATGCTGAATTTGTCGGTTTGCTAAGTTGAGAATATAAATGAGAAAATATATCGTGTGATGTTTCAATGCTTAGTAACAGAAGTTGATTTCCTTGTGTTTCTTCCTTTGCTTGAGAAACTTGTAGATGTTTGTTCTTTATCTGACAATATAGCATGAATGCAAAACCCATATCTGCAATTTTCACCTGCTTTCCATTACAGTTGTTTTTCTTTTTGAAATTTAAGCCTTATGAGCAACTTTATAGTATCATCCAACTTGGTTGGTTAGAGTGCTTAGTATGATGCATGTAATCACTTGATAATTTGATAACCACGTGTATGTTAACTAACATCAGATTGCTATTAATATATGAGTAAGGGCCAAATGTGGCCTAAACATATGGTGTTTTTACGATTTTGGTCCTAGTTATTACGTTTTGAATTATTGCATCCCCCACATTTGAACTCAGGCGTCTAAAAGTAACGGTCAATGGCTGTTTACCCGATTTTGACCGAATTAAGCATTATTATTAGATTTTTTAATTATTTCAAAAAAAAATTTACTCTATTATTCTAAAAAAAATTAAATTAAAAAATCAAAACCTTTCTCCAAATAAATCCATCACCCACCTATGCGTCACTTTCTCCCTATGCAGACTAATTCACCTATGTGTGCACTCCTCTCTCTGCCCCTGCTACCGTCTCCGATCTATCTTCGGCGACTGGTGCCTCCGGCGGTAATGGGGACCCTCCCACAGCTGAAGCCCATTGTAGAGTATTTGGTCACATTTTGCTATTATTATTAAGAGTATTTTCATCAACAATAGGATTCACCTATAGCTCAAGCCCATTGTAGAGACTCCACCCCAGCTTTTATGAACTCAATAAGTAGTGTACAAGAATAGAATTGGTTTCTGTATTTCTGAACTCAGCCCGTGTCTGTGTTTCTACAGTCTTCAGTTCGAAATATGGAAATTTATGGTAAACTTCAGAAGACAGATTAAAGCGTAGTTGTAAACTCGCTACATTTTATAATGCACCTGTAAAAATAATATTCTTTTAAATGGAAAATATGACTGTAATTTCCCTCCAGTTAATATTTGTGGAGTGTAAGAATTCCTGGATGCTTGTAGTTTCTTCTGGTTTCCTCGAAATGTTCTGTATTGTGCGATTGATGCCTTCGCCACTGACTTGCTATTTATTTGTACTCCTTGACTCCTTATCTGAATGCATGAACACGAGCCATTCTTAACATTCCTTTTTTTGGGGAGTCAATTATATATAGTTGAACTGTTGAAGTGCTGTAGAATTGTTCTGTCAATTATCAGGACGAATCAATGATTGAAAAGTTATTTACAATAATTTTGTTTTTAAGTTATACTGTTATAAACAGTGTGCTCTTGTTTAATTTCTAGGCCCTATTTTACCATGATATCCACTTATCTTTATTTGCCATATAGCTTCACTTGTTCATTTATTATTACTATTATTATTGACAAAGGAATTTTCTCTAATTATGGTGCTCAGGAGCAGAGAACCATTAATTGCTGCAATCTTGGATATTCATGAATGCTTTACACTATGAATGCAAAGAAGCATTTATCATGCATGCAATTGCTTTGTATCCCTGAAGCATATACCAAATATTGAGTCAGTGATCCTGGAAGAATTTGTATGAAAAGTAACTTATCAATTCTTGCAAGAATATTTTTGAGATGATGCACTGTAGTTTCATTAGTATATATTCCATGTATTAGATATGTTCCGCACATGTAATAATCTGATCTATTATGTGCACCGCACCTCCTCTCTAAGATTGTACAAGTGATGTACTATTTTTAGACCATTTCCAGTCATTGTATGCTGAGGTTGTGGTTTGAGTTGCGAATCTTGGAAGCTGCATCAAAGATATAATGTGCTGAAACGTGAAATGTTGCGTGGCACAGACTCTTCGTCTGTGTCTGTAAATGCCGATTCCCCTGCAAGTGTAAGCCGAATTGAGTCGTGTCTGTAAATGTTGCGTATCCGATTCCCATGTGAGCTTGTTTATGTGATACTGTTTGTCCTCATATTGATCAGACATGATAGCTTTTTTCACAGGTAATACTCCATTTTGTAATAGGAGTCAATGATGAACTCCCCTCTCATTTTTTTATTGAGTTCATTTTGCAGCTTATGCAATATTTGAGATGTATCATTGAATCAATTGTACATGAAGAGCTAGCTTATTGCCCTATCTTCTTTATACTCTTTGGTTGATTGCTCGTTGGATGAATCCAAGTCTTTGATCGTCACCACCATAGCATCGGAATTTATTATATTTATATAATACTACACATTAAGCTATAGGTTTATTTTCCTAAAACTTTGGATATATCACTAGAAGAAACCCTAATTATGACAATAAAATCAATCCAATTACATTACAAAATTTCTTTACAAATCCATAAATCCACATGGTCAAACATTTATGATTGCTTGGAGGAAAACGTTTTAACAACTAAACTATATTTCGATGTCTTAAACCTTATTCTTTAATCTCGTTTACAACATTATTTGGATTAAAAATTTTGTTCGAATAATAATGCTTTCAAATCTATCATAATCTTTATAAAATATCAATTTTGTATATTATCAAATCTATCACATAATTTAGTTTTTGGCATGAGATTGATAATATGACATACTCTCAAGTTAAATGGGATCGATAGATTTTATATACACAAGCCTTTGGCATGCTTTGTCACAGCCAATATGATGTCAAAAATTGAATCTGGTACTTATTTTGCAAAAATTAAAATAGCTTTAAAAATATTGTAAAAGGTTAGTACCATAAACTACAATTGATTTAGTATTTTGAAATTAAATTTTAGAATCTGTAGTAAGAGAACTTCGAACTACAGAATACTGTAGAGGAAGTAACCGGAGAGCGAACTTTAGCAGGTTAATTCTTTTTTAGTTCTAGGGTGTCTTTTACCTTCCATAAATATACTGAGCTTTTAGAATTAAAAAAAAACCCGGTACAAAGGTAAAAAACTTCCATAAGTGTAATGGGCTTTTTTAGAATTAAAAAAAAGCCCAATACAAAGGTAAAAAACCTTAGAAGTAAAAAAGAATTAACCCACTTTAGCGAGGGTTTTACAAAATCTCAGTAGCAAAAATTTCATGCATTTTGCGATCTTCAAATTCGAATTTGCCAATCGAATCAAGTGAAGTACTCAATTCCTCGGATCCTGATTCGGCGTGATGGCGATGACGTTCGATGAATTCGGCCGTCCGTTCATCATACTAAGGGAGCAGGAGCAGAAAACCAGATTGCGCGGCCTCGATGCGCAGAAGGCCAATATCGCCGCCGGAAAAGCCGTGGCGCGAATCCTCCGCACTTCTCTCGGACCTAAAGGCATGGACAAGATGCTCCAGAGCCCCGACGGCGAGGTCACCATCAGTAAGCTCCGCCGATTCACCTCATTTTCTATGTGTTCACGTGATTACGCATTTTTTGAATCATTGCGTTGTTTGTGCATTTCTAATTGCGGAGAATTGCATGATTGTCAAATTTAGAATTATGTTGAGATGAGGTTGATGTATTTATGGTTATTGTGGTGGCAGCAAATGACGGTGCCACGATCCTGGAGCAGATGGATGTGGACAACCAGATTGCCAAGCTCATGGTTGAGCTGTCTCGGAGTCAGGACTACGAAATTGGCGATGGAACAACGGGGGTTGTTGTCATGGCTGGTGCTCTTCTAGAACATGCGCAGAAGTTGCTGGAACGCGGAATTCATCCCATTCGCATTGCAGAAGGCTATGAGATGGCTTCGAGGGTAGCTGTTGATCATTTGGAACGTATATCGCATAAGTTTGAGTTTAGTGCGACAAATGTTGAATCTCTCATTCAGACCTGTATGACTACTTTATCTTCCAAGATGTAAGTTGTGTTCCATGCGCAGGATTTTTGGCCATTCTATTATACATCGAACTGTGTGTATATTGGTTTTAGTTGGGTCCCCGGTGTCTGGGATGAGTCTAGAGGGCGGGCTTGTTCATCTGTTTACTGGCTTCGAACCTCCATATCTTGTGCCTTAAGAAATTATGCTTCAAGTGTGCTTCGAGTAATAGTGCATCCCATGCTTTTGTTGTCTGATCTTGTTAAATGTTCTTTGCAGTGTGAATAGGTGTAAGCGCAGTCTTGCAGAGATTGCTGTTAAAGCAGTTCTTGCCGTTGCAGATTTAGAGAGGAAGGATGTTAATCTTGACTTGATTAAAGTAGAGGGTAAAGTAGGTGGAAAGTTGGAGGATACTGAGCTGATATATGGAATTGTTGTTGATAAAGATATGAGTCATCCACAGATGCCAAAGCACATCGAGGATGCAAAAATTGCCATTTTGACTTGCCCCTTCGAGCCTCCAAAGCCAAAGACTAAGCATAAGGTTGATATTGATACTGTGGAGAACTTCCAAACATTGCGCGAACAAGAGCAGAAATACTTTGATGATATGGTTCAGAAGTGCAAGGTAATCTCTTTGTAACAGTGTGTTATTATCTTTGTTTTGATAGCTTCTTGGGAGAAGGTAACTCATGTTGGAATT
This sequence comes from Salvia splendens, assembly GCF_004379255.2. Taxonomy (NCBI): domain Eukaryota; kingdom Viridiplantae; phylum Streptophyta; class Magnoliopsida; order Lamiales; family Lamiaceae; genus Salvia; species Salvia splendens. Next base: position 29,841 of record NW_024598887.1, on the reverse strand, counting down.
TCTGTATGTTTGCGTTATAGAAAGTGGCAGAGGTTTGGATGTTTTATAGGGACTTGGCCCATGAAACTAAGTTGAGATTGCTCCCTTCCACTTTCGTTGCATTCTGTTACGAAAAAATGGTTTCTGAACGTCCTTTTGCATTTAACATGATACATTTTCTATCTTAATCAACTTTTGAAAGACTCATACTCTTGTAAATACTACCTTTTACTTTGGAAAATAAAGGCGTTCATGTAATTTACAAGCCTCACTGTATTGAAGGATGTTGGGGCTACGTTAGTTATCTGCCAATGGGGTTTTGATGATGAAGCAAACCACTTACTGATGCACAGAGACTTGCCTGCTGTCAGATGGGTTGGTGGAGTTGAGTTAGAGCTGATTGCCATTGCTACAGGTTTTTTTCATCCCTGCAGTACACCATTGTACTCTTTAATTTCTGTTACTGTTTTCGTTTACAGTCTCCAATGATATTTGTGTATTCTGTGTAAGGTGGGAGAATTGTGCCAAGATTTCAAGAGTTGACACCAGAGAAGCTGGGCAAGGTAAAGTTCTAAACCTACGACTATCTGTCCACGTTTTCCTATTTTCACTGTCCTATACACTCTAAAGTCCAACGTACAAGTACTTTGTAGTTTGCACATTATTCATTGTTTTCATGACTTCATGTGTGATTTTTCCTGATCAAAAATAATTTTATGCATGATAGGCTGGTTTGGTTCGAGAAAAAGCATTTGGAACCACTAAGGATCAGATGATATATATTGAGCACTGTGCAAACTCAAGGGCTGTAACAATATTTATACGTGGTGGTAGGTTGATGTCCTCCTCTCCCCTTTGTTCAATTTTGTCCTTTCTATAATCTCTACTTGTAATCCCTATTATATCTTTCCTTGCTTCAACTAATTGTAACTGTTGCTAGCTGTAAACCCTGTACTGTTCCATCATTTTATGCAACAAACTTAAAGGGATTGTCCATGGACCTACCATAATTGCTCTATCTACTTTAAATCTGTGGAACTACACTTTCCCAACAGTTTTCTGTGAAATGTACTCTGCTTACCATTCTGTTCCTGTCGTAATGTCGTTGTCCAACGTTTGGAACTAAGTGTTGTTCTGGGGCGATGCTTTAGGTAACAAAATGATGATAGAGGAAACTAAGCGCAGCCTCCATGATGCTTTATGCGTTGCAAGGAACCTTATCCGAAACAATTCCATAGTATATGGAGGTGGTTCTGCTGAAATTTCTTGTTCAATTGCTGTTGATGCAGCTGCTGATAAATACCCAGGAGTTGAACAGGTGAGAAACCAATTACTTTTTTCTTACGTATTATATTTGTATGCCTGTGGTATTATTTGCGATATGAGCTTACATTGACATGTTTTTCATGGCAGTATGCAATCAGGGCATTTGCTGATGCATTAGATGCTGTCCCAATGGCATTGGCTGAAAACAGTGGTCTCCAGCCAATCGAAACTTTATCTGCTGTCAAGTCTCAGCAAATTAAGGTAATCCAATTGTTCCTCTTGTATCATTTTGTTTTTTATCCACCTTGTATTCATGTACGTGCTCCTCGTTATACTGGCTTCACTTGTTTATCTAAAGGGAGCTGTATGATTTTCTCATCAGGATAACAACTCCTGCTGCGGGATTGATTGCAACGATGTTGGCACAAATGACATGCGTGAACAAAATGTCTTTGAGACTTTGATCGGGAAGCAACAGCAGATCCTGCTATCAACTCAAGTTGTTAAGATGGTTATGAAAATTGATGATGTTATCTCACCATCCGAATTTTGATTTTTTTCGTTGAGTTAGACAGCTGATTGGAGAGCTGCCTTTTCTAGAATAGAGCCGACTTGTGCAACTCTGCTCATGGCTCTTGAAACCTTACACATGATTCCATTATGGTCACTGTTGAGTGTAGGTGCAAACTCACATGCTTTTGTTGTCGGTGCTGGATGTGTCGTATTCCGGTATTAATAACTACCATTGTGGTGTGCCCTCTAGGTTAAAATTCTGCAGTGGCATAGATGGGCCTCGGATTCATAAATCCGCCACGCGACAAGGTATGAATAGTCATGGGATCGAATGAAATTAGTTGAGACGTAAGTTAGGATTGAAAGAATGAGATTCAGTTGCATCATGTCTCTGTATTAGAACTTGAGTTGCTAATACTGCATTGATGTTTTAATGGCGAAAGACTCTTTCGCATTAGTTTGTGTTTTGTCGACATTTGTTAAAACCTCGTGAAATTGATTAAAACATCAACACAAATTTTGACATTGGTGGTTTAGAAAGTAAGTATTCACATAAATAAGATGTTGGATCTTGTCGCCAAAGCTTGCAGCATCTCATGCTTTTAGTTCTCTATTGCAGCTGAGTAGTTAAGATATGATCTCTCTATCTCTAACCATACCCACTTTATTTCTCTGCAAAAAAGATCTATTGAATTAAATTTTGATGAACATTTTGTCAAATGGGCAGCGTGACATCCTGCAAATTCTGTCCCTCCACTTATTATAAAACATCTATTTCTAAAAATTGGGCAAATTGTCAAACAAATCACAAAAGATGATTAAAATATTGTCCGTCCCACACTTTTAAAAACCGTATTAGTACTAGTAAAATTTATAATCAACTGTCCTTTTTAGTGAAAAACCAACTGCCACATCATCGAAGATTTTCTCGGAAAGAAGATAGATGGGCTATCTGTGAAAATTGCAAATTTCGTGGTTTATAATTTAGTTATTGAATATGTGGTACATGCAGAATTTAACAATTATTAGTGATTTACTGGCAATCTACTTTTATAAAAATAGTTCTTCTATAAAATTTATTATACTATACATTTTCAGTTTCACCACTCTTCTATTTTTTTTTATTTATTTACTATTTATAATTCTCTCTTTTGTTTGTAAGTTCAATTATCCAAACACTTAGCATAACTTGAAAGCACTTAAAATATTAGTGTCTTATAAATACTTAAAAACTCTCTAAAATAAACTTAGCCAAATATCTCAACGTAATAATAACTAAGTTAGAGAATGTCTGTCACGCTGATCTCAATCGTAACAAACTCTACCATCAAACAATTTCAATCCATCTAATTATTAAAGTTCACATTACATAGTGTATTTATTGATCACCAATAATATTTTCTTTATTATCCATATATAATGTGGCTCCGGCTCCCTACACACTTTATACTTGAATTATTGCGTCATGTCACAATCAAATAATTTATCATAAACATGGATAATTCCACACAAAATAAATATAACTAAAATACAGACATTCAATAGAAATGGGCCCCTCCACAAGCATATACTATGCTTCTTGCTTTTTACATATTATCAAAATCATTGAATTCCATGTGAGTTAGATGGGCTATATGTATACCCTTATAATAAATTAATGTATATATTAATCTATTAATCTCATTTTCTTCAATGTAAATAGTACTTTACAATGTGAATCAGTGATAAATTATCGGTGCCATTAATTCACACAACTTAGCAAAATTCACTGCAACAAAAAGTTACATTTATCAACTCACCACATTTTCCAAAATGAGGGGTTATGTACTACTTCCCTAAAAATGGTAATTGGTTGCAATGTAGCACTAATAAATCGTGCAAATCCAGTTAAAAAAGAGGATTAAATTTACATATCAATCAGCAAAATTTGCCTTTCCTGCAGTGGAGTGAACCCGACCCGGCCGTGATCGTTCCCACTAGGGAAGAAGGCCTCGCGCTTAAACTCGAGGCCTTCGCATAGTTAGACGACGCCCCTGCACCCGACCTCGTGAAGAAGGCCCCTTTCAGCATTAGGTCTCCTTCCGATCTCCAGTTCCACCTCTTCCATTCGCTCTCCGCTGCATCCTCGTGCTTCGTCACCTTTTAGTAAATTTTTTTTAAAAAAATCATTAATTTTTTCTCTAACGTACCTCCTTGTTGTCGTCTCTGTCGGGAGCGAGAAACCGGTTGCCCTGGCTGTTTATCGTCGGGGACGCACTCCCGCCAATCGCGTACATTTCCCAATGCAGGCACAGAACAAACCCAGGCCCAGGACCATCAGAAACTAGAAAAACAGAGAGAATGAGTGGAATATTAATATATATGTGAATAGTATATATTACCTTGGCATTCTTTGAACGAGGCCTTCACCAAAATGGTTGAAGGCAATGGTGACTTGCATGTTCTTATCCTGCTTGTAGCTGTCGCTGTGGCCGAGCAGCATCACCTTGTTGTGGCCGAGCCGTGGATGGCGTCGATGAGGCCATCCCGGCAGTTCGAGAGGGAGCAGTGGTCCACCCACACGTGGCTCCCTCCGAATATCGACACCCCGTCCCCGTCCGAGACCGTCCGCCACCCGAAGTGGTCAGGCGAGTCTCGGACGTACGCGTTCCCGCCCGACTTGCAGTCGTGGATGTTGAGCCCGTGGATGATCACGTTCGTCGAATACTGGACCGTGATGCACGGCCCGCCCGCGACGTGCACGCTTGCGCCGCGCCCGTCGATCGTCTTGAAGGACCCCACCATCAGCTCCTGCTTGAGCCGGATCACCATGTCCCGGGCGAAGACGATCCAGAGCGGCTCGCTCTGGATCGCCCCGTACCGCAGGGTGCCCGGCTTCGGGTTCACTGCGTGGTCCCCGGGGTCGGTCACCACGTAGATCTTGCCGTCGCGGTCCCCCGATGGCGTGCTTGCCGAACCCGATCGCGCAGTCTGCGAGACGCTGGCGGTTCTTTTCCCAGTTGGAGTCGCACCGCCAGCAGTCGTCGATGGGGTTGCCTGTGCCGCAGGACAGGAACCCCAGATTCCTTCGGGATGCGTTGATTTTCCTGAAAAAGGAGAATGTGACACATTGTTAGACTAGACTTATTTGAAATTATGTATATATGTTATAGCAAAGTTTTGAAATCATACTCATTAACTTCTTGCACTATAAGCTCAGGGTCAGGAAATGGTGAAGAGAATGTGAATTTAGGAGATAATAATGGAAATAGCATGAAAATGAGGAATTGAATTCCCATTGATTATGCTGGGAAAAGAGGTGAAAAATGAGTGAAGTTTGTCTTGCTTTCTTAGTGTGTTTGTATGTATATATATAGAGAGAGAATATGAATCTAAGGAAGAAGCAATGGGTCCCACTTTCATTTCATGAAATTTAGAACAATGGGTCCGACTTTCATTAAATCACCCGTATATAAAATTGCTTTTACACAAATATAAACTTACCAAATGTAATTTTTACACAACATTTGAACTTTGTAATGAGTCCATATCTTGAACCGAGCACTATGGCCGCAGCCAACCTCGGATCCAGGTGGGGTGGGCGGCGAACAAGGGCTGGAAAATTAACTCCATTAAATTTAGAATCCTTTGGGATTGAGGTTCACTTTCGTTTATTTGTCCACCATTCAAAACTAGCCGCGATCGCAAGACCATCAATAATTTTTTTTACTGAAATAACATTAATGCAATAACAAAGATTGGACCACCAATCGAAGCATAAGAATTCATGATGATAATCTGAAATAAAATAATTTATTTGAAAGAATTGAATCATGTGAGTTCCCAAGCTAAGAAGTCATCACACAATGTGAATTTCGTACACCTCGACATGTAGATAAATTCAACACAAAAATTTAAGGCTCCTATGTATGTGACCGACAGCCAATACTACTATGTCATCATTTATTAAATATTATGAAAAGATTTTTTTTCTATTTATTAGTAATAATTTAATTCGATTTGTTCCTATCGGCAACGATGCTATAGTACTGTCAATTCTTTAAAAGGCTTCTCTCCCAAAAAGAAAATGGGGCAAAATAGAGTACTCCATTTTACATTAGAGTAAATAGTTTTGTCTTATCTAATTTATTGATTTTTATCGTATCTCAGAAAATATCTTAAATATTAATAAATTTATAAATTATTGTTTTTTATAATATATCCTGCTATATGATAATTGGAAGTTGAATCATATCGCCATAACTCAAGATTTATTTTGTTTTAGTAAAAAATAAAATAAAAAAAATTGGTAGTGTTATTATTTTAAATTAGGTGAATAGGGGGCATAGAATTAGAAACTGAATCATAAATATCTATTTATCATAGATATTTTAGATGTAGAAATGCATATCCTTAGTTCTGCGACCTAGTTATCTATCTGTATGAATATATTAGATTTGTTAATGTAAAATTATATTTTATACGAAGCATCATCCCATCATTAGAGGACGCATTTAATAATTTTATGATAGGTAGGTGAGTATATTAATATTGAACATGAGACTATATTGATAGTCTGGTTTATTTTTGTTGTAGTTTACTCTTTTCATGTTTCTACATTTGAAGAATGGTAGAGGAAAAATATGTATTTTAGAGTCGATAAAACATAAATGAACTAATTGATTAGAGGGTTTATTAGTATTAAGACTAAGAGCCATCCATTTAATCTAATCTCATCCATATATGGTTAGGGCTCTAATTGATAACTCGAGTTGAGTCACCATAATAACAAATTAAGTAACATGAGACTCGACTTTAATTTTTTTTAGCACGAAGTCATTTAGGCCATTAATGTCCAATAAAAAATAATCATGCATAGTTTTGCTTAACAAGAGATGACACTAATTTAACTATTGAGGAAAAAATATCATGCGTAGTTTAACCAATTTTCCTACAAGAGCAGTCGAAAACGCCATGACTATACCTTGATCTGCATAATTATTTTGAAAACGATGACATCAAACATTGTCGATTGAGGATTTAAAATCGTACTCCCTCTCTCATTCGTTAACTTCATGCTCCAACCCGTTTTCACCAAATGAATCACCTTCTTTCAAAATTATGTTCTGGATCCGTCATTTGATAGTTTGTCGACTTGACTCACTACCCTTTTAATCAACTCTCACCTTTTGCTATTGTTATCTTGCATATATTATTGTTTGTTTATATGGAAATATGAACATAACAAACTATTGGGTAGTTGTTTGGAAAGATCCATTTCATAATAAATTGGGAATGGATCATCTATATTTGGTATATTGAATTTACATCTTTAGATAAAAAGCATTCAATTCTTTCACCAATATCACCTCACTAATAAATGCAACGCATCACACATAAAACAATTCAAAATGAGAGTGATGTACTTACACTTTTCCTTGATGATTAATAAAAAGCGATCTCATCCTAACAATTGAAATTTAAAACAAATTAAAGTACTAATTCATGATCACTAAAATCTTGAAATCAAAACACAATTTAAATATGCCTCCGCAAAGAATAATTTTGCCGTGTCAGATCATGTACTTTAAAATTAAGACTGACATTGGTAGATTTGAATTTATGCTATATTTCAATAAATCTTAATCATGAGAAGTTAATTTCTAATTGTGGATGATAATATATAGTATGATTATCACATACAAATGCCATAATTGTCTCTCATTCAGGATAAAGTTGACTTGTTTAATCAAATTGAAAATGAGTAGTTTGCTTTTGTTTTATTTAATAACCACATATTTTAATTAATTTCCTTACGACTCAAATAGCAAGGACACGGATAATGAATATATCGGACTTTAATTAATTATTATTTTCTCACCAATTTGTAGTTTTTTAGATATTAAAAAAATAATACTAAAAGCAAAAGCATAAATGTTGAAGACGAGTAAATGTCAGCGCTAATTAAGGCATGATCATCCACGATTTAGAAATACTTTGGTGTATTTTAGGAATTTCATGTTAAAATTATTATTTTTTAATTTAATTGGTTAAATTTGAGAAGAAGAAACTTATCTCATGCCACATCTTTAATCATATGACTAGTTCGTCTCTCTTTCTTTACTATTCTTCCTTTTTAACATTGATATCAAGAATTTATATAAAAAATAAAGGATTTTAGGAGATTGTTAAATTTCTATAAATTAAATTTGTTTCACATTTTGATTAAAAAAAAAATTTTGTCTCAAGAGTTTCAGAATGAAATGTCTAACTTCGCCACAGATTTTAGATGATAAACAACATATAGATTCTCGATTATATAATAGCCAACAAACAAAATAATAAAATATCAACTTAGGGTTGAAATTTAAAAAACTCAATCTTGAGATAATACACACTAAACCAAGTCATTGGAATCTCATGATTTGTATACAAGTCATGTGCATAAAGATTGGAATAAAGATTTGCCAATTATGGAATAGTTTGCATGCATTGAATATTTTTTTTAATGGATAATCTTACATGTTGAGTAGGTCATGATGTTCCAATTATCGCATATTATATCCTTTTATTATCACTTTATCCCTACTTTTCAATTTCATTAGATTTAAATGCACATGCCAAAATTCAACATTTTGATGATTATATTTGATACTTTAGTCCTTGAACTACAAATTAAATAAACGAATTACTACTACAATAAATAAATTCTTTATCTTTTAACAAAAAATATCTCAACTAATAAATAATTGCAATCAAACATCGGAACTTTTAAATATTGAAGTTTGGTCAAAATTTTGGCGAGTTTTATAAAGTTTGAAAGTGAAATATTAAATGATAGTTTCAATTTTTGTCAATGTCTCATGATATTCTCTGGTATTACTAAAAATGACAATTCTTTTTATTTTCTTGTAATTTTTCTTCTTATTCTATTTAATCACTGACCATCACCAAAGATATTTTGTACTTAGTGGGACAATTGCGATAAAAATGATACTATATGGGACAATTGTTCAAATTTCATATAACTAAATAGAAATTTGATCAAACTTCGTGACTTAATTAGCTCATATCAGTATAACAAAGTCTCTCCACATATACAAAATCGCAAAACATAATTTAAAAATGAAACTGCCAATAACCAGAACCACCGGGTTATGGTTCAAAACCAGAACCACGCAATCTCTCACAAGTCGGTTACGGTTCACAATTCCACCGAACACGGTTTCCCAACCGTGAGCACCTCTAACAGCTAAACTATAGAACCAAATTAAACTGAATCGATAAAAAAGAGTTACACAAACAATTCATACATGTATTAGAATCAAAGTATACTTTCTATGTGTTTTATTTGAAAAAGGGAGTTGCAAGTAACATATTTTTAATGAGAATTTCCCAGCTCACTAATATAGGAATAATTGCCCAACTCATATTCTACACTGCTACAAAAATTCACTAACTCTCTCCCCCTCTCTAGTTGTATATCATTCTCATCTCTAATGAAATATACATGATTCCAAGTAACAGCCAAAGCTCATGCATTCTTCAGCAACTGTGATCAAAATGTGACTAGACATCGCAAAACAACCCAAGTATAAGAAGATGCTCTAGGATAACGGAGAGCCTCTCTCTGCACTGGCTTAGTTGTCCCCTCTGCGCTATCATTTTCTTCTCGAACATGTCTCTGTGCTTTCAAATGTAGCAAAGGGCTTAAATCCTAGATATCCAGTCTAAACATGAGACAGAAAATCACAATGTGAAGGATACCGTTAAACATACATGAAGGGCAAAAAACAGCAGGAGAGGATAAGCAAACCGCAGGGGGTACCAAAATTGCTACTACTATATTTTCCGTAGACTCAAGTTCTATATCTCAGTTTGATAAATGTACCCTATCCTTTTAAATCATGAAGAGTGGTGCAAAGTCAAATCAAAACGGAAAGTTGGAAAGGAAGTACCTTCTCAATATTTTTGTCCATAGGCAGATTACTTCTTTCATTCTTCCGATCTTCTCAAATATCAGGATTTTCTTCTCTATCAGCAGATGACCTCTCATCATCCTTCGATTCTGGCTTGACATTATTAGCATTCACAGAGAAGCTATCAATGTTAGAAGGACTGGTCTCCCCCTCAGGTGGGGTGATTCTTATTTACTTTGCCATTTGTAATCTGAAGTCCGTTAGCTGCTGCCTCCTCAGATTTCCTCAACTCTTCCTCTCTTTGCCTTTTTTTTCGAGCTTCTTGTTCCTTTAGTTGTTTAAACCTGGAAAATTTGAACAGAATAAGCAAAAATATGATTCAAATAACGTCTGCGATTAAAAAATCTTCCATCTGTTTTACCTTTCACCCGGACGAAACCCTTCTGGAGTTAGTTTTTCTTCTTTCTCAACCACCTTTTTGGCTGGTGGTGCTACGGATATGGACTTTAGTGTTTGGATTGGCTCTTTCTCGATACTGTCATCAACAATTTGCTTAGGACTTTTTGCACCACCCAATTTACGTAGCCATACCTGTTGTCCTGTACCCAGGATGTTGTTTGTAAGCCTGCATCAGATACCAGTAAACGACCATAAACGATGAGAGGAAACGACATTCTGTGGGAAAAGAATTATAGGAAATTATATCAATAGGACAAGTAGCACAAATGCAGAACAGCTAACCAGTAAAGGCTTAAACCAGAAGGAACCGAGAGAGCAAAATATCCAATCATCAATGGTAGCAACTTCGTTATGGCTTGAGAATTCTTGACATTTGGATCATTACTCTGGCAGTGATCAAATTAAAGCTCAGTTAGATTTTTTTTTACTCAATATACTTCTAAGAATGTTGAAATGACTAGTTTAGTAGTACTATGTGACAAGCAATGACAAACCTGTGGCGGTTGCATGATCTGTACAGAGATGTATTGAGTAACAACCAAAAGAACAGGCAAGACAAGATATGCCAAAGTATCTGACCACCCAAGAGGAGGATGGCCATCCTGTGTGTTTGAGAAAATAAATATAAGAATCAGAAGGGTTCTGGATCACGTTCAGTCTTCATAAATAACTATTTAATACTCTGACATTACCACATACTTAGCATAAGATAAATTCAAATTAAACACTCAAACTAAACTTGTTGATTTAATCTGAATTAAATGCTCATGCATATGGTACTCAACCACATTAACCTAATACAAAAATGCATGCAAAACTTCAGATATCAAAGTAATTCACATCTTTGATAAAGCAGGGAGAGGACGATAAATTCTTACAATGAAGGGGAAAAGCCAAGTGGTACCACTACCAGTTTGCCTAGCAGCAACAGTTGTCGGACCAGATAGTGAGGGTATCCAGAAGAAGCCTTCCGTTAACAATCCCTTGATTTTGAAGACAGAAGTCCAATTAAAATAAAGGCTTCAGCATAATACATAAACGGAAGGGGAAGCACAAGATGATGGTGGAGTTTACCTCATCGGCTGCATTAGAAAGAGCTCTATAAAGTCCAATCCATATGGGAATAGTGGCAAGCGTAGGAAGACATCCTATAACATGTAGAAACAGAGGAAAATGGGTTTATACTAACATTAAAATTGCTCCACTAGTGAGGATATACTAAGAGAAAATCCTCTACAACAATTAATAATTTAATACTATTATTGTTCTTCATTTTACTTTTGTGTTCTTCTAACAATTAACAAGAGGTGTTTCACAATGGTTTAATACCTGCCAATGGATTTATACCAGCTAGTTTGTACAGCCGAGCTGTTTCGAGTTGAATCCTTTCCTGCAAAGACAGTTAGATATAAGAAACTTCAGAGCGCATGAGAAAAGGGTACATATTCTGAATTCTGATTACCATGCATAGCAAAACATCAACCTAAAGGGAAAAAAATGTAACCTGATCTCCAGCATATCGTTCCTGAATAGCTTTTATCTGAGGAGCCAAAGACTGCATGGACATTGCTGATTCCACCTACGCATCACATTTAAGACACCTATTTAAGTAAGACTTCAAAGAATCCAACTCTATATATACTCTAAGTTGAGCAATTTTCCACATTTGGAAAATTATGAAGTTTTAAATTAAGATGAACGATTAGAAGAGCTTATACTACAACTATGGGAGGATAAAGGAAAAATAACCTGTTTCTTTGTCAAAGAAAAAGTGGCAGCCTTAACGAGCATCGTCAGTAAAATGATAGCAAAACCATAAGCGTAGGGAACATGCAGAGTGGAAAGCCCATCTTTAAGAATCTGAAAAGAGTAACAAGGTTTATAAACCTATATCATTGTAGAAAAAATACAATCAAGCTGAAATATTTTTGCTACACAATTGCACCAAAACTACCTTGTTTGAAACAAGAAATATGTATCAAGTTGAGAAGGAATTAGATTTGTCTGCCATGTAAACCTTACTTATAAAGAACACACATCGCAGAGTGGAACCTCTCGGCTATCTGTAATCTGCAAGTGTTGACGTTTTTCACACACTCGGACTATAAACTTTTTCAAGAGCCGAGTATTTTGATTTTTTTTCTGAGAAGGACCAATATTCATCTAATCTAATGTTCGCTTATACTGCCATGATAACAACTGAGATAAGTAATTACCAAGGGAAATTCAGTTCAAATTTCATCATATAGTCTGTGCGAATCTTCATACTTTTCTATCCAAACTAACAAATCACATTTTGTAATTCAGATTATAGTGTTTCTGTTGAGATTTCAGAGCAACTACAGCTCAACTATCACAGGAGGGGAGATGCTTTCAATGAATCAAATTCTGCCCTTGCAAGTTAACAGAGATAAATAACAAATGCAAACAACTTAAATAAAAAAAGAGAAACGTTGACAAGAAAATCAAGAATTCCATAACTCAAGAATAATTCATTTCATAATCCATCAAAAGCTAAACTTTTTTTTTTATCTCTGATAATTCACAATAATTCAACAGTCCCAATCTTCATGATTCCAACAAACCTCTTCAATGATAACAATATTAATAACAAACCTTCAAAACAACTTCCATGGCATTCGTAAATCCAGAAAACCAATCACTATTCTGCTTGGTTGTACCAACTGCATCGGAAGAACTCACAGCAGCATCAGCACTTGTGTATAGAAGCCCTTCAACTCTACCAAACAAATCCTTGATTAGGAACTCAGCATTTTCCGGTTCAGGAAATGGAACCTGGCCCAAACCGCACCGCACGATCCCAAAATTGCGGCCCCTCAGTGAGGGCTTCTGAAACGTAAAATTGCAGAAACGGGCTCTGCCGGAAACCGGTGTTAGCGTTTTATCCGACCTGAAAACGGAGACAGCAACAAATTCTGTGCGGTTGAATGAAGAAAACTGGACATCATCAAAATTGTGTTTCTCCACCTTTTGGCATGAACAAATGGCAAATAAATGGATAGGGTAAAAGAAGAGTGAGGAAGTTGTGAAAAATATGCAAATGGAAGTTGGCGGGAGTTTGTTGTTGTGGTTTATGAGAGGGAAGTTTGGGAGCTGAAGAAGGAAAGGGAGAGTTTTCCTTCTGTTGCTCAAATCATGTTTGACGAAATGTCTCGACAGAATCACTAAACAATCGAAATCGCTCTTCGCTGGCAGCACTTTTATAAGTACATTTTGACTTTATAGTTTTACTGCTACATTAATGATCTGTATGGAAAAACTTTTATATGAATTACTTTTGTCATAAAAACAATTACTACTTCCTTACAAAATTACGAAGAATATATGTTTTTCATTTGTGTCTCACTTTTCAAAAGTTGAATGCAACATTATGAAATACTATCTCAATTGTACCATCTAACTAAATTTGGAGGAAATTGAAACGGGGTTGACTAATGACAAGCAAAAAAAATCAATTTCTTAGAATCAAATCGATGCCATTTAGTTGTTCACTTCGGCATATTAATATACATATCCATTATCCATCCACGTCACCAATTTTTATATGGCAATTTGAAACTTGGTTATCGCCATTCAACTTCTGAATTCAATACAACAAAAAAGAAAACTAAAACGATATCAATTGTGACACAATACTTGGTAAAGACAACCAAAAAAGGGACATCTCCCTCGCTAAAAAACCCAAAATTGCGAAGGTAATCCTTCCCAGGTATGAATAAAGTATACGGCATCTTCAGTAGTGAAAATATTTTCTTACATCGATTCCGGCCGGCGACAAGGTTAAACGGGCTGACTATCAGGAACAAAATCGATGGGCTGGGATTCTTCGATCTGGGTGGCGATCTCCTTCGCCTTCTTGAACCGCTTCGAGCTTCTTAGGATCACATCCATCGTCACATTCTCCCTGTTGCAACATGTACACAGTCAATCAAATCCTAATCACAGTAGCAATGTATGCTGCACAAGCAAATGAGGATTTGGGGAGCCCAGTGTCCTAGGAATTTATAAGAGTCCAGTTTCAAGAATTTACAATATGTGGAAACATGTATTTGACGGTTACATGGGTGATTTGAGACTTCGAGTTGCACCTCGTACTATCACCCCGTCCCTAAAATGAGTAATTCCTTTAGCCATTTCGGTCCGTCCACCATAATTAGTCCACTTATATTTTTTAAAACTTTTTCATCACACATTACACTACTAGTCTACTACTGATGTGGGTCTCACTATCTACTAGCATCACTTCAGCTACTTATTCTATTCCTCTCTACACTTTAGCAATTCCACATTAAAACTCATGGTGTCCCCAAAGTCTATGTAGCACTCCATATAAGATTGGGTATTTGAAAGATTAAATTTGCTCAATCTATCAGTATCTGGTATGTTTAACCTATATTAATTTTTATCTTTTAATTACAAATTATCATTCATGTTAACATCCGGAATAATATAAGATTGTCCATGGACTAAATAAACAATGAGCACAAGAAAGAAAATATGGGCATTTCATGCTTTATAGAACATAAAATCAGCAGTGACCTCAAGGATCAAAAAGCAGATAACGGACTTACTCTTCTAACATATCCAAAGTTTTTCCTTTTGCAGCACTGGATCCTGTAATTACAGCATATATAAAAATGTTAAGCATAGAGGCCAAGACAACACCAATAAAATAGGCAGTCATCGAATAACAATATAACATACAAACAAACTATACCAATCCCCGCACCCCTAAAACCTACATGAAAGACTTCTTATCACAAAGTGAAATAAAATCAAATCACCTAAACATGCTAAGTTGATAGAGTAATCGTAGCTCAAATATCAATGCCGGTGTGTGGAAATAAAAATGTAGTTGTTGTCCTTTGTTTGGTTGTAAAATGAATAAAACAAGCGAAAAAATGTAGCCAGTAAATTCCTAAACTTCAAGGAAAAGTAAGTGTATCAGAAAATCATAACTGCATCTAATACAAATACATATACCAACTTATAAAAATAAACCAGGCCTAGGCAGGATTTTAAATTATACTTGATTTTTTCTATTTTTCAAATATTAGTAGAATTGTACAATAGATATATGGGTTTCTTCTTAAGTTAGTAATATAGTTTGAATCTTGATAACATTAGTACTAATTGATATTGTCTAAAGACTAAATAACGTAAAAATACATTAAATTAACAGGGCCAGTTCTTAAACGGCAGTCATCTAGGTGCTAGTCCTGCTGCCCCATGGGCCCTACTGAAGATATAGAAATTACAAAATAAATGAGATACACATGAGAGGAATCTTTCCTAACATCAAACAATTTATATTCAATTTTAGTGTTATATGAAGCATACCTTTGCGAGTTGAAATCTGGCTCACTTCACTTTCCCCTTCCGAGTCATCACCTGACATGGATGAACTATCTGATGAAGTGAGGGTGCGATCATCTGAAAACAAGGTTCCATTTTCATCCCCATAACTTTCACCACTATCATTATGAAAAATTGTTCCTGACTTTGCCAACAAAATCTTTTTCTTCGGAGTTTTCATAGGCATCGTTTTTTTAACATGTGAACGCAACAGCATCCTTTCATTTCCCTTATTGTTGTGCAATGTCACGGACCTTTTCGAGCTTGATTTATCCAAAGATGGGTTCTTCTTATGGGAGGATGAGGGAGCAACAAAGTCATTGGGTTTCTGACGAGGCATCTCACACAACTCAGAAGGACTAGAAGTTTTCATCAGTTCATTTTCTTTAGCTTTTGAACTCTTCAACTTGTTTGCCTTTCTTACCTTGTTACTGATATCGACTTGATTCTGGAGTTGGTCAGCCACAAAGTACTGCTTGAAGTTGATTCCTTCACTGCCCTTTTCAGTATTTTCTTTGAGACCATCAGTGTTTAGGACAAGCTCGTAATTCTCATCTACCTTTTCTTCACTCTTACGAGACAAAACTTGGGACGACTCTACATCTCTGCTAGCTAGTTCAGAATTTGCAAAACCAAATGAAGTTTCTTTTGTTGCTAAAGGTTCAACACCAACCTGTTCATCCTCAACTTGCAAATTTTCTTGGACATCTGTTGCAGTGTGCTTTTGCTTCCTTCCTTTCTTTGTAGTTTTTCTAGATTTATTCTCAGTAATCTCGCCATCCTGGTTCGCTTGATTGGGCTTCAAGATGGTATTTTCTGTTTCAGCAGTGTGCAAAGCTGCATGGTAAACATCTGGAAAACTTTTGGTCTTTTCCATCATCATTTTATTTCTATCGCTCAAATCTTCCACAGTTCGCTCTTCTTCTTTTCTATTTACATCCCATACTTTCTCCTGAGCATCTTTGTTAGAAGCATCCAACAGTGTCATCTCGACATCCACTCCTTCATTGAGTCTGGTGCTTTCATCCTTTCCGGTTCCGGCGGTGATATGATCCCCTGATGGAGAAGACAGGTCTAAAGAACTTCTGGGACCATTGTGAATATCTGTGATGCCTGAATTCTCTATAGTGCTTACAGAATTCTTTGTTTTTCTCCTTTTCTTCATCTTCTTAACGCAGCTGGATATTTCAGCTTCCATTACAGCATCTGCATTCCCCACAATACTGGTCTCTTTCAACGCTAGATCTGGACCAACATGGTCAGGAGCTTTGCTATCAGCAGCCATTATACTTTCATTATCAAGCTCCAAAGATGCACCCTTTTCTTCCAACCTAGTAGTTTCTGTATGAGGCTTCTTCACTTCACCAATTTCAGTATGTGCCACATCAATTGTATGCTGGACTATCGCATCCAACGGTCTCATCTCGACATCCATTCCATCATTGAGCATGGTGCTTTCATCCTTTCCAATTCCCTTGGTGACATGATCCCCTGCTGGAGAAGACAAGTCCAAAGAACATCTGGTACCATTGTGAATATCTTTAATGTCTGAATTCTCCATATTTGTGCTGACAGAATTCTTTGCTCTCTTTTTTTTCTTCATCTTCTTGACGCGACTGGAGATTTCAGGTTCCATTACAGCATCAGCATCCCGCACAATAATGGCCTCTTTCAATGCTAAATCTGGACCAACATGGTCAGGAGCTTTGCTATCCGCAGGCATTATAACTTCATTATCAAGCTCTAAAGATGCACCCTTTTCTTCCAACCTAGTAGTTGCTGTAAGAGGCTTATTCATTTCACCAATTTCAGCATGTGCCACATCACTCGTATGTTGGAATTCTGCAGTTTTGTGAACTTTCTTTTTCTTTCTTTTCTTCCCATCAGATTTCACCTCCCCTGTTCCGACACCAGCATCCATTATTGTAGCATAAGGATCTGAAATGTTAGTACGAACACCTCCTGAATGCACTGATGGAACACCCTTGCCTTCATAATCTATTTTACTCTCTAATACATTGTCTTCTTTTTTCTCATCAGAATCTAAACGTTTATGGGAGTTCTGATCAATAATAGTACTCTTTTCTGCACTCTGCAAAAGGATATCTTCCTTCGGTGAAAAATCTGGAATAACATGGTCTGAAGCTTTGCTGTTTGATGGCATTAAAACTTCATGACCATTCTCTAATGACAAACCCATTCCTTCTTCCATTTTAAGAGTAGAAGGCTCGGTCCTTTCACCTTTTCCAAACTGCTCCATATATGTTCTATCATGATTGTTTTCTGCTGTTTTCTCAAATTTCCTTTTCTTTTTTTTCCCCAAAGTGTTGACATCTCCACCTTCACAAGCGGCATCCCTCATTCCAGCTGAAGAACCTTGTACAAAAACGGAAACAACCTCATTTTCCAGTCCATTTACCACACTCTCAAACCTATTGTCCTCTTTCGGTCTAACGGTACCATTTAGGTTCTGGTAGTCCAAAATGCTTCCAAAATTACCTTTTTCTGCTATGTTGGGTAGGTAAGTTCTGTCATACAGAAGCCTCCCATCATCATCATATTCATCATTCTTCAGACCTGAGACCTTAACAATTGAGTCGGACATATTAGGCTTCATATCTTTATCATTTCGACAAGACATGATGTCACCACCTTCGAATCCAGAATTATGACTTTCATCTTTTGTGTGCCTCACTTTACGTTTCTTCTTCACAGGAGACTCGGTTCTCATACAATGTTCCTCTGCATAAATTCTTCTGTGAGAACCAGTGGTCTCCGAAACAGCATTATTTTGAGCAGCACACGCCGGCAATGCAAAAAGAACAATTGCATTCTTGTTCCTATCAGATATGAAACCGTTGCAATCATCATTAATATCATTCATAGAGCTTCTGACTGAGTGATGTGTGGGGACAATGGAAGCTGTGACCGAAAGAAACCAATTTCTGTTAACCTCGCCAAATGCAGTCCAAACAAGCATATTGTCTGAAAGATGATAATAGTTTGATCTCTGTTCTAACTACATAAATAGCAGAAAATCATCAGACACGAATTACAGACAAACCCCACCATCAGACCTCTAAAATAAAGCATGTACCTTCACAGAGTGGACCTCTATATCACCAATTTCCGGAAAGGATTGCATATGAGCCACAGTCACCTTCTCTGCGCGTTTATAGAATCAGTCAGCAAATGCCGGCGTCATACATAATCTCAGAAAATTATAAGCTATGAGCAAAACAAAGCACAAAGGCTCAATTTGCAGGATCAACAGAATACAAATTTCTCAACATTCAATCCTTATGCGATTAGTATTTGCCAAAAAAGGATTACAAAGACAAATTATGTCGCAATCGAGTTCAAATGCACAATGTTTGCGTGATCAATAGCACATATGATACATTCATGAAAAGCGATTAGCATAATTTAACTTGTTAACAGACTACAGGAATAGTGAGAAACAACGACGGAAATAGAGGTAAAGGATCAATACTTTTTAAGTCTGAAACTGTGTCGGAGCTGCATACGGATACGGCGATGTGAGTACCGAGGTTGGTGTCTATGAACACAGAGTTGATCTCCGCCGTGCCTGCAGGTGTGCCGTCGTGAACCTGCGAACGACGTCGTTTCGCCATTGATGAAGGCGGGGCTGTCGTTGCAATGTTGGCGATGAAGATGCGGTTGTAAAGGTGTAGGGTTTTTGTCTTTTGGAATGTCTATTTGGGAATTGTGGGATTTATATTTATAAATTTAAGAAGAAGAAAAACACTGTTTACTTTCCCTAAACTTATTCACTTTTGTTGGGTTTTTTTTTAGTTTTCAATATCATTACTATTTATATAAATGGTTGATTCTTAATAAATACTACTAATTATGTCTTCGAAAGTAAAATAACTAAACTCCAAAACTAAAATCATAAAAACACCAAAATTTTCATTAATAATTATATTAAGTACATAATTAATTAATTATTATATAATAATTATGTACGCTCAAGTTATGTACATAATGAGACTTTATTGGAATTGATCATGAATTCATTCTTCACAAATAGAAGCACACCAGCATTGAAATTATCAAAATTGAGGATGAGGTGTTGCTTGGGTTGTCGAGCTATATCTGCTTCGTCAACGGCCTAAATTATTGTATTTTCTATCTCATATTCTATCATCACGTTATGTATGATAAAGCACACATACATAATGTTCGACGATGTATTCTTGGTACCATGCACACGTTGGATTTGTTGTAATCCCAACGTGCTTAGATTTCACCTAAAGCACGTTCAACATCCTTTCGCATAGTCTCTCACATTTCATGAAACAATACTCTTTAGAGCATCATCAGTGGAGCGGAATTCCTTGTGGAATTCTCAAAAACACCTCATGCCACGTCATACGGACTTCCCACTGCCCTGCCACGTCATACGAAATTCCCACTGCACAGTAGCGGAATTCCCTGCGGAATTCCCGACGTAATTTCCACATTAAAAAAAATTCACAAATTCACAAATTAGACAATTTTCGGAATTAAACAATTTACGGAATTAAAATTTCGAAGCGAATACGGAGAAAATGCAACCACTTTATTTATAAAAAAATCATACTTCATTAAAAAAATACATAATTACTAAAAAAAAGTACATTATTATAAAAATAAAACCGGCTTCTCACTCCTCGGATTCCTCGTCGCCAGTCCTCTCGCCTTCGGCGCCGCCGCCCCCTCGCCGTCATTGTCCGACATCCTGTCGAATCCCAAATCGCGGCGCATACTGTCGAGGAGGGGCTTAAGCTTCCGCTTGTAATGGGGGTCGATCGTTTGGCGCCATTCAACCATCGCACGTAACAAGGTTTCATGTGCGGCGATGCGGGCGAATGAGGGGGTTTCTGGATCGTTTTGGGGGTGCTACCGATTGAACCTCGGCGGATCCGCTGGTGCTTCCCCTCGACATCCGCGCCGCGGACTTTTGCCCAACCGGGCGACGGCGGCGGGCCGACGATGTAGGTGTGGGGACCTCTGCCTCGCCGGGGGAGAGTTCCGCGGAACCAGCACTACTACTGTACTCTCCGGAGGCGCTGATCTTCGTCCGCTTCGGCCAGCCAGATTCTACACCCGCAGTGAACTTGGGCAAAGACTGCACCACAAGAAACACCGGCCAATACTTGAATTCCCCGAAGCCGTTTTCAGCGTCGGGGAACTGCTGATGAGCCAGCAGCTTCACATCCTCAGCAGACATGCCGTTGGTTGCCGAGCGGAGGTTGTTTGTGTAAATGCCGGTAAATTGGCTGAGCTGCCTCTTCAACCGTTCCCATTGTTTCCGGCATGCTCCGCGTTGTGCGTTTTCCCCCCTTGCGGTTTGAACTGGAGGTAGCTTGGCTAATGCGCCACCACATCCGGTCGATGTGCTGGTTTGCCCCGACGTATGGATCCTTCACTACACTGATCCACGCCTTCGCCAGCGCGACGCACTCGTCCATGCTCCAGACGGTCCTCTTGTTCCCGCTGGATCCCTCCCCCACCTCGCCTCCGTACACCGGGACGCCCCGTCCCTTGCCCCTCATTCGTCCGGTCCTCCTTGCCCTCCCCGTCGTCGGTGGTGCGCTGGCGGGAGTATCCCGGACCGGAGAAAGCCCTAACTCCTCAAACGAGAACGTGTCGACGCCAGCGAACTGAGTCTCGAGAGGAGAGCTCGTCGGGTTGTCCGTCGACAGTAAATCCATAAAGGGCCCATAGACGTTGTCCACCGGCGATTGGGGGACCCCCTGCCTACTCCCCCTGAAGCGACATGCGACCCATGCATCTGGGGCATCATCCCTGGCCTCGCCCCGGGCATCTGGGGCATCATCCCATACCACTGCGGGTACATGTTGTAGTACTCGGGTATCATTCCCGGTGGCATTTGAGGCATCGCAGCGGATATCGGCGTACTCCCGCTAATGGGAAAATGGGGCACCGGTGACTCGCTCGAGGTAGGGGAATCGCCGTCGTGGTGCTCCATTGTTGATTCGAAAGAAATGTATTTTGAGAGAGAGAGAAAAACTTGTTAATACAAGTGGTGCAAATGAAATGAAGTTCAACGGGATGTATATATAGGAACCGGAAAAAAATATTTAATGAAAAAAGCGAAATTCCGCGGAACGCCGCAGAACAGACGTCCGCCATTGCTGATGCTCTGGTAAGTCTTTTAACGCCCCTTAGTCAACTAATTGAATAACCCAATAAATAGTGTCATATTTTTATACGTTTTTTGCTTGTATCAATATTAGATAAAGATTTAGAGGGTAATTATTATCTTTCCTTTTCTAACTCGTCTGTTTATTAGAAAAGATTCCACTTTTAATTTGGGAAAAGAGGCGGTGAGGATCGAATCCGAAATTTCTTTATATACACATGGAAGGTTCATCACTCGAATATCCATAAAAAGATGCATAATTTGTTATTCTAAATTCTTGATAAAGTAAAAAACATAATGTAAAATGTTCCCTGGTATTACCATTATCACTTCTCCAATTATGTGAATGCATTGATATCTTCTTCTTGCTCTTTAAACTCAACTCTGTCTTCAATCTCTCTACCACCATTCTTCTTCTCCGGCGATCCTGAACCTCTTCATCACACACGCACGCGCAGAGACCGACAAGCAGTCGAACACAGCAAGACTAGAACGGCAAAGTAAAGAAACAATGAGTGATGAAGCAATGGCTCAAATGCTTTTACAAGATGCATCAGAAAGCGATTACCTAATCTGCGTCTGAAGAGAGACGCCAGCTAATGCCTCCGACCAAGTTGTTCAGCGCATGAGAAGCCATAGGCACAACGATACTTGACGAAAAACTTGTCGTGTAACCATACACAACCCCAACAAAAGTTGCCCTGCCAAAGGTTTCAAGAACCACATCTAACTTACATGCCAGTATGCGTGTTCCCAGTTATCGTTCAAGCATAAAAGCATCGAGTTTGTAAATGTTCGTGTGTGAATGTACCAGACTGCAAATGAATATTTCCTGCCACTTCCGAGGTGCAGGACACCGAATAGTGCTGCAACCGCGAAGATACTCATCCAGCTAACGCCAAAGAGAGGCATTAATGCCCCACGGAAGAGAAGTTCCTGCTCGATCCCCAAATAGAGAAAAGTTGTCACTATATACATATCTCCAGGCTAACATCATGTAAAGAGGCAACGAGATTCTACCTCACTGATTCCAGGTAAAAATGCTACGACCAAGTAATCGAGAGGCTCCAAGGAAGTAAGAACCTGCAGTTCAAGAAGAAACGCATCGACAGTTCCAATTAATGCTCCTTTCAGGCTGTTGTTAATCACAAATTTATAGGCTGTAACTGAGAGAGCTAGCCGAGGGATCAAGACAAGTTTAATGTTGTAGAAACGAAGCATGTACCTGCTGATTAGCTGCTTTACTAGACTCTGCAAAATCTGGCCATATCTTCAGTAGCAAGAGACGACATGATGATACCAGAATTACTGATCCTATAATCAACCCGAAATGCCATGACTCGACACTAACTGCACAAAATGCAGGTTTTTGAGGTAATTGATGACGACAGATACGAACAGTTATAAGTATCTTCAATTTATTGATTTGGTAGATGTTTCCTCTCTTGTAGTAACTTTTTCAGTCTATGTATCACCTATTCTATCTGAAAGAGGGCTATCCTTCGTAAACTACATTCGCAAAGCCCTTCAGATAACTGTAGATCTATTTATAGTAAGTCATCTACACAGGCATAAATGTGTTACGACATAAAACCATATGGAAAATTCTTGTAGTGATATGATATGAAGCATTAGATTTACTTCTAAAATCATCATACATGCTTAAACCCCGACTGTCATCAGCCAAGTCCACCAAAATACATAACATAAACGATAAACTCTACAGCCCCCGCCCCCGGTACATTTACTATGTTCAACATGATGCATATGAAAAAGAGTGACAATCAATCTTACAAGTTATATCCTCGGAACAGTCAAGAACAGGCCATCCCTCTCCCGACACAAAATGAGAAACCTACAACCCAAACCATAAGATGAGTCCATCTACGAGCACATCAACAAAATGCACACAATTCTCAAGTATCCAATTTTAGCAAGCAAATCAAAGCACCAACAGAAATTATCTCTGGCTAATCAACTTACGAGGAGTCCACCACCAGCGGTACGAACACTCAAGATTTTCCTCAGAACAAAATAAAATGTACTCACATCAAAGTATTCTCACTTCAATAAAGCATAGATGCACCATCTATGATCACATTAACAAAATGCACACATTCTCAAGTATCTAATTTTAGTAACCGAAGCACGATCAATGATGCACCGAGAGAAATGATCCCAAGCTCATCAATTTACGATGAATCCACCAACGATATGAACATTCCTCTCAAACATTAAACGGGATCCATCGAAATACTAAACCACATGAGTTTGATAGTTTTTTTTTAAACTAACAGAATGAAATGTACCTGCCTAATTAAAACCCCCAAAGCAGCTATGGAAAGAGAAGTGAAAGTGCAGGCTTGAAGCACACTACTCCTTGATGGGACCAAAACTGAAGCTTGAGCTTCATTAATTTCAGAAGACATCTTATCCTCATCTAGACCTTCAATTTCATCTAAAACTCCCTGCTTCTCTTTTTGCATTTTCTGTCGTTTTCTCAACTTTTTGACATTATTCTGACCAGCCAAAGCTTTTGTATAACCTCCATGTCTCTTTACAGATGAAAATAACCAATAAAAAAGGAGTCTTTTAATAATCAGCTGAGTTTTGGAGCGAGAAAGGGAAAAGGTGAGAAGAATTGGAAACTCACATAGTGTAATTTGGTGGGACAAATATGTAGTATATCTCTACCTGAGTATAATTTGAAGAGCATGTCAAGAGAAGTGCAAATTCTTGAACAAGAGTGTTGAGTGGTGAGAAAGAGAAGTTACCCAGGAATCGGGAAGGAGACAGCTTTTGAAGATTAGGAGATAGCCCAAGGCAGCAGCTGCTGTTGAGCAAATCCATTCTCTAATTAATTCTTTTACAAAATGAACATCGTTTTTGTTTGGAATTTCTCAGTGGCTCAAAATATACTGTATTAATATCATGCGGTGTTCAATCAACTGCACTACAAAATTAGCAAATTTTTTTGTTTGATAATTTAATGCTCTATATTAAAATTCACCACTTTCAAGATTCGAAACTACACAAATTTCAATTTTTTTACAATAAATTACTATACTATTGTTGATTTAATAAATTTATACAAGTGATTCAATAATTACCATATCTATAATAACATATTGAAAATCATAATATACTGAAATCTTTGATATTTTTCAGTACATTGATACGGTATATATGTGTCAATAATAGTATATAAATGGCAATTTGACGAGAAATTATAAAGTTTGATCGAATTTTGATTCATCTCGCAAACTTTAAAACCAACGTAAAAATCGTAGGGAGTAACTTTTAACATCAGTCTCAATTTCTTTACAGCAAAGTATTCTAATTTATTATTTGTAATATGTTGTTGAAAAATGCCAACATACTTGGCCAACATAAGATAAAATATTAACATTGTTGTGATTTTCAGCCTCACCAACACAACGAGATCAATAATTACGTATGCTTCATTCATTCTGAAACACCAAATTTATTCCCTGACTGAAGCAAGAACAATTTCTGGGCTAAAATCTCTGAATCCCTAATATTCGATTGCAGAGAAACAAATTGGGAGAGTGAGTGATGGAACATTTACATTTACATATAGGAAAGTGTCTAACATAAACAACAACTTATAATCTATCCTACAATCACTGCTGTATGCTTTGCTTCCTTGCTTGTCACAATAATGTGCCGAATAACCAAATATGTAAGACGAGCCAGTACGCAATGACTCCTAACCTTCCTCTCGGATGACTCATCAAAGCTCGACTCCCGTTCACCCTGAACACATACCGACCAAGCATCAGAAATCACAAAGACAAACACAATAGAATCTACGACTACATGTAGCCTACAATTCATCGCGTTTTAGTCACGGAACCAATACTTAGTCCTCTCTATATTTCCAATCTCCACAATCTCTGTCTCCTAGCCAAATCTATTCAGTTAAAGGTATATAATTAAGTGATAATAGTCATTTAAATCATAATTAGACCAAACTTCATGATTTAAATGACTATAACTCTATAAGCCCTACAAGTAATATGTCAAACTAGAGAGAATATGTTGGGGTAACAGTTTTACCAGAATCCATCAATGCGATCTGCAACTGTTCTCCCCTGTCTAGGAATCATACCAGAAGTAACCAACGGCTTGAATGCATGACCTGCAAAGACGAGTTTCTGTTAATTCCAAGACCTCGGACTTCAATGGAGCAGAGATTTCTTCGGCACTCACCTTTATCTTCCTCGCGTCCCTTATCATTAATCAACCGTTCGGACTCAGATTCGATATTGATAGCAAGGTGATCGCCAGAACCCTTCCTCAATGGGCGCACATGGGCAGCAGATGAAACAGGACTGTTGTTGCTGTTGCCAAGTCCTTCCTGCAAGTTTTCAGGGGTAAGTATTTTGGATTACTCTATTCGAGCCACATACTTCAAACCCTGAAACATTGCTATATCCACACTATGTATATTTTCCTCCGGAGTTAAATGAGTTGGTACACACACACAGACCACAGTAAAAATTTTAAGTATAGTTCAAGTCGGCAAAGGATAATTTCTAAAAGTTAGTCCGATTGCAGGCTTTCTCTCCTTTATGCGTACGTGATAGCATATTCATTGTAGCAAAAGAAGGATAATAAGAACCATGGATCAGCAATACAAGAATATTAAAAAAAAAATTTACCACATCTTGCATTTCTGCTATCTCCGTCTGAGTAGACAAGGAAGCTATGGATTTTCCTCTTTCCCGGTCTATCTCTGGTAGAATGGCTCTCGATTTACTAGTCTCTTCTAGTAATTTAACCTTGTTCGACAAATCATCCACAGCCTTTTGGGCCCCGAGCAGTTTAGCACTAAGATCTTCATTTTTTAGCTTCAAAGTTTCAGATTCGTGCATCACGGCTACAACTAGTTTTTCGAGCAAGGGAAGGAGCCATAATTCCCCATTTACTTTGGAATCATCCATCACATCACCGGCACCCAGCTTCTTCGCAATAAGCTGTAAACCTGATTCCAGCTCTAACAACTTGTTCAGCTTATCGGAATTTTTCTCATTGGATGCATGCTCTTCGACTTGCCTCTTCAGCTGTTCAATGTCGAGTATCTGCTTATCAATGGTTGAGTGAAGCTCTCCATTCTGATGAGATAGCGAGCTTACCTTCTCCATATAGTCACTAAAACTATCTATCACATAGAACAGCTTTCTTACACTGGCTGACTTATCTGAATCTCCGAACACAAATGCACCATCAGGTACATTGATCAGTTTTATTTTATCAAGAACGGATTTAACTTGAGATGCCGATAAAGTCTCCTCCAGTTCTGAAACAAAACCATGAAAAGGGGGTAAATTACCGAGTAACTAACAAGGAAATTGGAGAGAATATGAGATAGCTAAGGGATCATACCGTGGAATTTGGATAAGGAAGAAGACAATTCTGCTTCTCTATCACGAAATTTGGATAATGAAGAAGACAATTCTGCTTCTCTTTTCCTCTGATCTTCTAGCTTGATTGCCATTTCATTAATTTCATCTTGCTGTGCTTTCATATCAGTTTCCGATTTCAAGATTTTTCTTTGTATAGATCTCTTTCTTTCAAGGCTTCGTCACAAGTTACTTGAGTTTCTCTCAGCATGCTCTGCATATCTTCTAGTTTGATAGTCATCTCAGTATGCAAGCTTTGCTGTACTTTCAGATCAGTCTCCAATTTCAAGATTTTATCTTTGTATAGATCTCTCTCTTCCAAGATTTCATCGGAAGTCTTCTGAGCCTGTTCAGTTTGTTCTGCATATTCCCTGTCATATCCATCAACTTACTTATAGCATCCTGAAACACCATACCAAGATCTTGATTCCGTCTCGCAGCAAGTATTAGCTTCTGAGCCGTCTTTACATGGTCAGTAGCAAGTGTTATCTCTTCATCATCAATATCTGCTTCCGAATCCATGGGAATTCTGCCATCTAGGTTTACCAATTCATCAATAGATATCAGCTTGGACACAACTTCCTTATTATTCAACTCCAATCCATGAGTGGCATCAGTACAAGCAGACACCAAACTTCTGATATCACGTTCCAGTGACACTATAGTATCCTCCTGTCTCTTCTTATCTGTTTCAATTTCCTTGACTTGATCTTTGAGAGAGGATGTATATTTCATGGCATTGACTATTTCGTCCTTCCTTAAGTTTAACCCTCTCAACATAGCATCCATAGATTCATCAAAAAGTGCGGACAACTTATTGAAATTATCAGCCAGAATTTTGCTTCTCACGTGATATCTTTTCACCATGTTCTCAATGTCAAACATGCTCTCACCATCGACTGCATTTCCCTCATCATTCAACAATTCCAAGTTTGGAGCAATATCAGTGTTAGACGGGAAAGTAGTTGAAAGGAGCGAATCATCCTACCAAGGTAAAGGAGACATGCAGAAAGTTTCCATTGGGTAAGAGAAAAAAAAACTTTAAACCGAATGCAGTATAAATCACACATGAAGGATACCATACCGACGGAGAAACAAGAGAGACATGCCTTCAAAAGGAATAATATAGAATAAAAGACATGTATTTGTCGTAAAGAATCGTCATGGAAAAAAAACATATACCAACTAGAAGATTTCAGACAATGAAAGTCATAAGTTGGAGTAGAGTGGAAAGTATAGAACTGTAAAAAACACTCTTTCTGATAGATGACTCTATAAATATTAAATAGAGATCGCCAATTGTGAAACTAAACAGATAGAAACCCATAACATAGTTACTAATAGTAGTTATTGACATTTTTATTTACGAAACTAATAGAAGAAAATTAAGTAATCACTAGAAAACTGAAGAATTAAAGGGTAACACTAGAGGTATTTTAATGTGCACTGTGATTAAGCTTGAGAATATTGTTAACTTTTTGCCAAAACATATGGATGTTTTCCTGGAGAATAATTCAGATATTGCGCATTCAAGCAAAAAAATGGAGTCGAGTAACACTAACACAATATGCACATAAAAGCAAGAAATATACCTTCACGATAGGACTGTTTTGCGGCATATCAGAGTCCATCTCCAGGGAACAGTTCCAGATCTCTTTAATTAGAAAATCTAAGCTCTTTAGGCTCTCAAATTTTCTCTGGAAACATTGCCCAAGCAAGGTTGAAAGCGTATCATCTTTTAGAAGTAACTGAAGTCTGTCAAACTGACCAGAGAGCTCTAAACTCCGACTCTGTATGCTACTTTGGTTGCCAGATAACTCTTCCATACAAGATTCCAGTTTAGAGGTAAGTGAATTTATCTCTTTCTCAGCATTTTCTTTTTCCCGAACCAGATCTGCCATGTTATTCTGTGAATTTAGTAATTCTCCCTCAAGCGATTGATTGTTACGGAGGATTCAGCAAGCTTAGTAGCAAGCAAGTCAGCTTCTTCTCTAATTCTCTTTATCTCACCATCCAAATCAGCTTGGCCAGTTTGAACTTTACTGTTTTCTTCAACAAGTAGCGACGCATTCTTCTGTGCCTGAGACAATTCATCTTCAAGGGACTGGATAATTTTGTCGGCGTCGTCCAGTTTTTTAACATTGACAGAAAGCATCTCCTTTAATTTATTTAGTTGCTCTTCAGCAAGAGATTTGCCTTCTACCGCTACATCTCTCTCGTTCGTTAACCTGGAAACATTGTCCTCTGTTATTGACAGAGCATCTTCAAGTGCTTTTGAACTCACAAGAAGCTCGTCATACTTGCTTGTATATGAAGAAGCTTTCTCTTTTTCCTTCTGCAGCTCTTTCCTCCAAGAGAGCCTTGGAAACCTCAAGTTCTTTCTTCTCATCCAAGAGATCAGACCTGCTTTTTTCTACAACCGATAAGGCATCTTCAAGTGATTTTATCACTGCCTGGGCTTCGGACAATTTGCTGGCCAATGAACTGGCTTCGTCGTTTACACTCCTCAGTTCTTGTTCAATTTGTGTCTTTGAAATTTCACTATCACTGAGATATCCAGCGAGCCATCTTAACTTCTCTGCGGCTCATTGAAGAAGAGATCAGTCGGAGTACTAATGCCTTCAATGGACTGTGTGACTCTTTGTAGCATAGTGTTGCTCTCTACTAAGATCTGCTCAAGTTGATCTTTTTGTTCCGTGGTAGAGGCTAGGTCTCTCTCCAATAGAGATATACGTTCTACATCAACTAACAA
>NW_024598886.1:0-17104 GCF_004379255.2 Salvia splendens | reverse complement strand
GGGTTCGAGTTTGCCCAGCTTTTCTGCTCGGCTTACTTCGTTGTTTCTCAAGACGAGATCTCCCACTTGAAATTGAAGCTTTTTCACCCTTTTGGTTATAATACGGGCTACTTGCTCCTTATACTTGGCTGCTTTTATGCACGCCAATTCTCTTCTTTCTTCGGCGAGATCTAGTTCTGCTCTCAGGTCGCTCGTCATTCATTTCTGAGGAGAAATTTAGAGTTCGGGGACTGGGTACGCCGATCTCCACCGGAATTACGGCTTCAGTGCCGTACACCAGACTATCGGAGTTTCACCGTTGGAGGTTTTGGGTGTAGTTCGGTAGGACCATAGGACTTGAGGGAGATTTTCTACCCATTGTCCTTTTGGCTTGTTCTAACCGAGCTTTTAACCCTTTCACCAGAATCCGGTTCGTTACTTCCGTTGTCCGTTTGCTTGGGGATGGGAGACCGAAGTGAACCGCTGTTGAATGTTCAGCTCTTGGCACCAATTCTTGAACGTCTTGTCGGTGAACTGAGTCCATTATCCGAGATGAGGATGTGGGTATGCCAAATCGGCACACTATGTTCTTCCAGACGAAGTCCAATGCCTTTGAGCTCGTTATCGTAGCTAATGGTCAGCCTCCACCCACTTCGTGAAGTAGTCCACGGCAACGATAAGGAATTTCATTTGCCGAGGAGCTTGAGGAAGTGGTCCCACTATGTCTATGCCCCATTGCATGAAAGGCCAAGGGCTTTGCATAGTGTATAGATCGGTCTGCGGCATCCTTGGGACATTTGCATGAATTTGGCACTTCGTACACTTCTTGACGAGCTGCACTGCCTCTTGTACCATGGTTGGCCAATAATATCCCCATCTCAGAACTTTTTTAGCTAAAGCTCTGGCTCCGATGTGGCTACCGCACGATCCTTCATGAACTTCTCTGAGGATGTAGTCCGTCTCTTCTGGTCCTACGCACCGCAATAACGGCTGGAGGTAAGACTTTCTAAAGAGGACTCCTTCATGAAGTTCGTACCGAAGTGCTCGGCACGTGATCTTCCGAGCTTCTCTCTTATCCTCGGGCAATTGTCCTTGATCCAGATACTGCAAGATCGGCGTCATCCAGTTCGGCGAGCTGGATACTGAATGTACCTCGGCTTCATCAATGCTTCGATGCATTAATTCTTCCGCCTTTGAGCTCGGATCTGAGGCCAACTTACTTAAGGTATCTGCTCGGCTATTTTCCGCTCTGGGAATGCGGATTATCCGAAAAATAGGAGAAACTTCGGCTGATGCTTTGCGCTTTGTCCAAATACTTCTTCATTCTCTCGTCACGAGCTTCACTTGTACCCAACATGTGATTTACTATGACTTGTGAATCACAATGGACTTTGAGAGATTTGACGAGCAGACTTTGCGCTAACTGGAGTCCGGCCAGGAGGGCTTCGTACTCGGCTTCATTATTAGTAGTGGGAATAGGAACCGAAGTGAGTAGGTTACCTCGTGTCCGTCGGGAGCGACAAGTAAAATACCAGCTCCACTTCCCATCTTGTTTGAAGCTCCATCTACGAATCCGCTCCAGCAGTCCGGCGGCTCTACTTCGGATTCCAAGGGCTGTGCTAGTTCGGCATTGGCAGAATTCTTCTGTTCGGCAATAACAGGAATTGCTTGATCGAACTTTGCTTCTGCAAGAAAATCTGCCAAGGCTTGTCCCTTGATGGCTTTCCGAGGTAGATATTCAATTGTGTGCTCTCCCAACTCTATAGCCCACTTGGCGATTCTGCCTGATGCTTCTGGTTTGGTCAACACTTGCCGAAGTGGCAGATCAGTTAAGACGCATACCTTGTGAGCATAGAAGTATGGCCGCAGTCTCCTTGCTGCATTTACTAATGCCAGAGCAATCTTTTCCAGAGGTTGATACCTGGTTTCTGGACCTCTTAATGCTCGGCTTGTAAAATAGATGGGAAGCTGCTTTAGGCCTTCTTCTCGTACAAGCACCGCGCTGATGGTTTGATCCGATGCCGCTAAGTATAAGAATATTACTTCGGCTTCGGTTGGAGCAGAGAGAATAGGAAGCTCGGCTAGATAACTTTTGAGCTCGTCAAAGGCCTTTTTCTGCTCGGCTCCCACTCGAACTTTGGTGCCTTTTTTCAACACCTTGAAGAACGGCAGTTGCTTTTCGGCTGCTTGGGAAAGGAATCGATTCAGTGCGGCTAGACATCCGGTTAGCCTTTGCACGTCATGTATGGACTTCGGCATTGCCATGTTCTGAACGACTTGAACTTTTGAGGGGTTTGCCTTGAGTCCGTCCTTTGAAACCCAACAACCCAGAAACTTTCCCGAATCTACCAAAAAGGTACACTTTTGGGGATTAAGTTTGAGGTTGGCTTTCTTGAGCACGTTGAGAGTGGACTTGAGGTTGTGCTCGTACTCCGAAGTGCTTTTGCTTTTGACGACTATATCGTCAACATACACTTCGACCTCCTTTCCAATCAGGTGCCGAAAAAGCTTGTCTACCATCCTTTGATAAGTGGCTCCGGCATTCTTTAAACCGAATGGCATCTTTTTATAAGCCGAAATCAGTAATGAAGGCCGTTTTTGAAGCGTCAATCTCATCCATTAAAACTTGATGGTATCCTTTGTACAGATCAAGAAAACAAAAAATTTCAAAGCCTATCAAAGCTTCTACTTTTTTATCTATGTTCGGAAGGGGATAGCAATCTTTGGGACAGTGCTTATTTAGATCGGTGAAATCTATGCACATCCGCCATCCTCCTTCCTTTTTCTTGATCATGACAGGATTGGCCACCCACGAAGGATACTTCACTTCGAATAACACATCCGCCTTCAATAATTGACGGACTTCGTCATGGATGACTTGACTTCGTTCTGCCGCAAAGAGTCTTTGCTTCTGTTTTATCGGCCGGACGAAGGATCAATATTTAACCGATGAGTGATTACCTCGGGGGGCACTCCGGTCATGTCCAACGGAGACCATGCAAAGACGTCTTTATACTCCTTGAGGAGCTGGATGGTTTTTTCCCGAAGTAGGGGCGTTCCCGCGAAGCCGATCTTAACCGTTCTGGATGGATCGTCTTCGTACAGCTGAACTGTCATCGAATTCGGCTCCGGTATGACTTCGGTCATTGCCTCTGACTCCGGCTGCTGTGATTGCTATGCTTGGTGGTGCCGATCTGATTGCTCGGCACTTCTAAGCGCAATTTGCAGACACTCTTTTGCTCTCTTTTGGTCACCTCGGATGACCGCTATCCCTCCTTTAGTGGAATCTTGATGGTGAGGTGATAAGTGGAGCAAACGGCCCGAACTGTGTTGAGCCAGTCTCTTCCCAGGATGACGTTGTACGGGGACCGAGCTTTCACCACGAAAAACTCAATCATCGTACTGGAGCTAGTAGGCGCTTTCCCCACCGTGATCGGAAGGCTGATAATACCTTCAGGGCGGGTGTCCTCCTGGGCGAAGCTCTTCAGGGGAAGCGGAGCCGGACTGAGCCGAGCTGGGTCCACTTCTAGTTTGTCGAAGCACTCTTTAAAAAGAATGCTGACTGACGCTCCTGTATCCACAAACACCCTGTGGATCAGTTTGTTTGCCACTCCGGCTTGGATGACAATGGCGTCTTGGTGAGAGAGATGGCCGGGACGGGATCAGCATCCGAGAACGTAATCACTTCGTCCTGCTTCAGCCTTTTATGCGTTGGCTCCTCTCGATTGGAGCCTCTGCGCTCTGACTTCAGGGACGACTTGGTCTTCCCGGCAGGGAGAGCGTCAATAGTCTGGATTACTCCATCATATTGCGGCTCGTCATCGTCTTCGGGATCCGGCTGCCTTTTCGGATCCTGAGGAGCGCAGTTCGCACCTCTCTGCTTCTTATTCTTCTTTGACTGCTTGCTTTGGTATTTTTTCAATGTCCCTGCCTTCACAAGAACATCGATACCTGCAGCCAAGTTTCTGCACTCCTCGGTATCGTGACCGTGGTCTTGATGGTAGGAGCAGTAGTTATCCTGGGGTCGGCGCGCGGCTGATTTCGTCATCCGCTTTGGCTTTTCGAACAGGTCAGAGTGCAGTTCGAAAATTTCCGCTCTCGGCTTGTTCAGCGGTACGAACTGAGCGGGCGGCTTCTCGGGATTGAGACGGGGTCCCAATCTGTCTTGCACCGGAGCCTTCTTTGAATTCTTTCAAATGGAGTCCGGCGAGGATGCCCCTGATCGCTATGATCGGGCTTCCTTCTGTCTCCTCGGGACGATGAGCTGTCTAACGACCGTTTGCGACGGTCTGCCTCATCGGCCCGGGAGTACTGGTCCGCAATGTCCCACATTTCCTGAGCTGTCTGCGGACCGCACTCAACGAGCTTCCTGTAGAGAGCTCCGGGCAGGATTCCATTTTGGAATGCCGAGATGACAAGCAGATCGTTGAGATCGTCTACTTGCAGGCATTCCTTGTGGAATCTTGTCATAAAGTCGCTGATTTTTCGTCGTCGCGACCTTGACGAATGGAAAGCAGCTGAGCCGAAGTGATTCGGACTTCCGCTTTCTGAAAGAACCTCCTATGGAATGCATCCATTAGATCTCGGTAAGATCTAATGCTGCCTTGGGGAGGCTATCGAACCACCTTCTTGCGTTCCCGATGAGCAGCTCGGGAAACAGCTTGCACATGTGGACCTCGTTGAGACCCTGGTTCGCCATGTTATATTGATAGCGTCCAAGAAATCATGAGGATCCACGAGTCCGTCATAGGTTATCGACGGAGTTCGGTAGTTCTGTGGTAGGGGAGTTCGGGTAATATCGTCCGAGAACGGAGTCTCAATGCTCCGTACATGGCGAACCCGACATTTCTTCGGTATGGAGGAGATGGAGTTCTCCTGTGATTCCGGTACCGAGGATTCTTTCTCCTGGAAGACATGACACTACTGCGGTAGTGACTGTCTCGTATGGAGGGAGAGGGAGAATCCGCCGTTTTCGTCTCCGGCTGCTTTTGGCTTTTTTGCAGGAAGGTTAAGAATTCCTCCTGCTTTTCAGCCAAAAACAGCTTGACAGCCTCGTTCAAATCGGGCTGCTGGGAAGACTCGGTGTGACGGCTTTTGGAGCGGCTAGTTCCTTCACCGTGAGAACAGGTGGTAGTCTCCCGAGGCTGTTTCCCAGAGCTGCGGGCTGGACTAGGCTTCCTCCTGGTTATCGCGAACGGTGTTACGGGTGTTACGTGATCTGGTACGCATTTTTGGGTGGAAAAGGTGGTCAAAAATTCGCTTTATCACAAATTTGTTCTCTGTTTCCCACAGACGGCGCCAGTGATGAATCCGCGAATTTCTGATGTTAGTAAATGCTGGTAGAGAATAAAGACTACGACACAATGAATTTACGTGGTTCGATTTACTGAAGTAAATCTACGTCCACGGGAAGAAGGGAGGGCAAGATTGTATTGCTTGATCTGGGATTACAGCTTACAACACAGACTTGCTATATGATATTTATCTCTAGAGAGCTTAAACCCTTGTCTATCAGATCTAAGTTTTTTATTATATATTGAACTAAGATCGTGGCTTGCATCACCACCCTAAGTCGTGGATGTCGTGTAGGTCATGGCCTAAGATCGTGGATGTAGCGTAGGTCATGGCCTACGATCGTGGCCTGAGTTGACACCACGTGGTAGTGGGTGTGTTGGAAGTTGTGGAAATCCTGTATGGGTCCACTAACTCCTTGTTCGGTCGAATACTGAGACCGAACTGCTTTGGTTGCCGATCTGAGTATAGAGCTGGATTGATGCCGACCTGAGAGCAGAGCTTGATGGTTGGCTTTTTACCGAGCTGTAGGCTGAGGCCGAACTCTTTGGTAATGCCGAACTCATACTCTTCCTTGGGCTTTGGGCTGATGGGCCGTCATTGCTGTTGGGCTTGTTTAGTACGCACCCCATCACGCATAATTTTGCTATGATAATCATTCGTGAGAATGTGAATCTAATTGATTTTTATAGTACTATCTTTTATTGTTTAAATGGGAACTCATGGCCTAATCAGATTTGTCGTTCGTTCCTTGTTTTCTGTGTTTCAAACGGAACTTTTATAGCGTTTTGTTGGACAGGAGAAGATCTCATCCACCAAATTAGGCACTTGTTTAATACGGAATTGGTGGTTGTGATTGACTTTTATAACTAAGAGTGAATTGCCCCAAATATCTCTAATTGTTTTGACTTTTTGAGTCAGTGAGCTCTAACAAAAAATAAATTGAGCCAGAAGACTCTAATATTAAATATAATTATGAATCATGGTTTTTTCGGACCAAAACACCCTCAGGCCATAAAAGGGGCATTTTTGTCACTCTATTATATTTGATGACACGTGATTTCTGTCACATTTTTGTCAGCAACTTCTTATGTAATTTCTAATAATGTTTTGGTACTTCATCCGTAATTAAAAATTTTATCATTATTTACACTTTCTAAATTTTTATAATATACATATTTATCATTATCTGCATTAATTAATATGAACATAATAAAATGAGACTCTTTCTTCCTAATAAAACTCATTTTTTTGGTATTTTTCGTATTTTATTTCCCCTAATTTATTTTATTTACATTAATTTATGGATCAATTTTATTTATTATAAAAAATACCCTAATTTTGGGGTATTAATTTATAAATTTACATTTTTTAATTTCAAATACTATTATTAATAAAAAAAATCTCTAAGGATTAAATAGCTAATATCACATGCTTGAAATTTTCAAAATATGACTCACGTTTAATTTTATCACGAATGGCAGGAAACTATGCAAATTTATATCTAAAGATTGAATGTTCATATGATGTTAAAAATTTCAGTTTTGAGCTAAAATAAAATTCTCAATAAAATATCAATCATAAAATCGTCTTAAAGTTAGGCTTAGAGTAACAAATTAGT
This sequence comes from Salvia splendens, assembly GCF_004379255.2. Classification (NCBI taxonomy): domain Eukaryota; kingdom Viridiplantae; phylum Streptophyta; class Magnoliopsida; order Lamiales; family Lamiaceae; genus Salvia; species Salvia splendens. The sequence continues at coordinate 10,212 of NW_024598886.1, read as the reverse complement.
TCGATGATATATAATGAAATACTAATATTTTAAACGTCAGTGTTTTCAATAAAATAATTTGTATCATTTAATTAAATGTGAAATATTTTTTATTCTGTGTATTATTGATTTGGATTTTAGCATAAAATAACTTCACTTTTCCCTATTTTGGTTTCTCAATGAATTTCCTACATGATATAACTAGGAGTACTATATTGTTACCACTAACTAGAAATAGAGTGATATAAGAATTTTTTTTTGGGTACAAATATTGACAAAACTTTAATTACGTATGATATATCATAACTTATTAAGAAATCACATAAGAAGTTGCTGACAAAATTCACATGTCAGCGAATTTAGGGATTGTCAAAATGGCCTTCAAGCTATTTGGACATTTTCGTCCGAAAAGTGGCTAAAAAACTGCATTCGTGATTATATTTAACGTTAGTGTCTTCCGGCGCTTTTTTTTGTTAGGATTCACTGGTGCAAGAAGTAAAAAAGTTAGAGATATTTGGTGCAGTTCACTCTATAACTAAAAGTCATAATTTTCCATTTCTGGAATAGCAATTTGATTTTTCAGTATACGTTAAAAAATATATGAAATTGATTTTTCAGTATACGTTAAAAAATATATGAAAATATGTACGAGTCGAATTAGTATATTATAACACATTGTAAAAACTAATAAGTATTACAAACTCAATAAAAATAAATTAAAATAATTTCCAAAAAACGATGATTTCGCACATTAAAATGATCTTTGATGACCAAATTTCATCGCGGTGAAGATTTTTACTCCACAATCTGTTTCTCAACTACCGTATAAGTTTCAAGTCATTTTGAGATCGGTTTCCGATTTTGACATTCTTGATGATGTTTTATACTCCATCCGTCTCCAAAGAATATGCACTTTGGATTCAGTACGGATTTTAATGTAAAATTGGTAAAATAAGAGAGAGGTAGAGAGAAAAAGTAATTAAAGTGTTAGTGGAGAATGAGTCCCGCATCTTTAGAGAGAAAAAAAATTCCAAAATTAGAAAGTGCATATTTTTGTAGGACGGACTAAAAAGGAAAGAGGCTGCATATTCTTATGGGAGTAAAGTTAAGTTATGTATAGATTGGACATGTTGTCATATGATTATGTTAAGATGACAACACTTCTTAAAGTGACAACGTACCACCAATCTCATGCTGCCACATGGCACGTTATCCAGCAATACTAGAGGCGTATCCAGCAATATTTATTTAGTATGCGTAGATTGTATGATAGTAATAGGTGGATTGCAATGTAGATTATTTTGAGTATTGCAGTATAGGCATAGAATGTCTCAGTTGCAGTATATATTGCTTTTTATACCTTTATTTTACATTATAGACAATAATGCAATACTCAACACTCTACACTGCAATCCACGTAATACTATCATGCAATCTGTAGAAATCCATCTAAAACGCTTACTATGATATTGATGGATAGCGTGCCACGTGTCAACCCGAGGTTGGTAGTACGTTGTCACTCTAACTATGGTGACACCCTAATGCTCCTATGTTATCATATGTACTGATTTTTCATATTACATATACCCTATAGTTAGTTATATACAAATTGTGTATGTACATGTATAGATTTTCCGTATTAAAATTACTTTGATTGTTTTATAAAAGAAATCATCTAAACATATACAAATAGATTTTTAGTAGAATCCTTATAATATACTTCTAACTATGTTTACATTGAATAAGTTATAAAAAATTTAATATTTTGAAGCATTTTAAGATAGTAAATTTATTTCCAAATTTGTGACAAAATGATTAATATCCCCTATCTTCTTATTTTTGGTAAAGCATATGACATTTGGCATTTGCAGCCATCGGATTTTGAAACCCTATTGTTCCAGATTAGTTTTAGGTAATAGGTTTATTATTGATATTATCTTATTTATATTCATATTCATGTATGTAATTCGTTCACAGAGCTCATTATTAGTTGATAATTATCTTAAATGTCAATAACTTATACTATTATGGATATCAACACAAACACATTTGTATATCTTCTGTTGACATCTATGTTTACATGTCAATAGAAGACATATATGTATCAACTACATTTGGTTGACATCCATAATGTTTTGTGTTTTTCGATATGTGCATCAGATGCACCAAAATGTTTAAACCTCCAACGAGAGGTGAGCAGAAAGTTACAAAACCAAAAACAAAGAAAACAAAACAGCATATCAAAGTCACTTGGAGCATTACACATACTAAGCCAAGACGACGAAGACAAAGAAAATGCTTTTAGCCTAACCTTACACTAGCACACACATCACAACCACAAGAAGCTATAAAGCCAACATACCCACAACAGTCGTGTACCTCCTGTAAAAAAGGAAAAGGAAGAAAGCTAATCCCACATGGACATCGTAGTCTCGCTCTCTGTGTGTTCCACTCCGTGCCACTTACTTTGAGAAAATGAGATTCTTCTTCCGTGCACGCTTTGGTTCCAACCATCCTCTAATGTTGTGTAGGTTATCCATCACTTGTTCTGGAGAGAATAGAAAGTCCCAACACCATCCACGTATCCACAGACCAAGCAGCCATAAGAGCCTCTTCTTCTCGAATTCCCAATTAGGCTTGAACCATGAAACACGACCTTGTTTCTTATATCCCAAATTGACCACGAGACAACATAGAACATTGACATCCATATTTTCTTATCAAACTACCGGAATGGAGCCCCCATCTAAGAAAGATAGCACATTCTTGGTTCCTTAGGTAGACAGGTGGATAGATTCCACCTTTCACAGCAAAAACACCAAAAGATGCTATTGAGCTTACAATAGAAGAAAAGGTGCTCAATGGTTTCCGCTTCATCTTTGCATAATGTTTTGTATTAACTTCTATAATGTAGGGTATTAGACATATTTGTCGGTTATCAATTTAAAATACTCCATATGACTTACTCATAACTCTATGATCATTTGGCTATTGTTGATTATTTTAAAATTACTTGTATAATGGATTGACATATCTTAAGGTGTATATTTAGCCTTGGTTATGCAATAAGCTACGATTCAATTTTGACCGTTTACATGTCAATATGACTTATCAATAACTCTATGATCATTTGGCAATTGTTGATTATTTTAAAATTACTTGTATAATGGATTGACATATCTTAAGGTGTATATTTAGCCTTGGTTATGCAATAAGCTACGATTCAATTTTGACCGTTTATATAAAAAAGTTTAGAGCTTTGCTGTTTTGAGTATAATTTGAGCAAAAAAATGTGGTCATTATTAGTGGGTTTGAAATTTCTACACAATATATAGAAAACAAAATTAAATAACGCTGCAAATTGGGCCCTTTGTCGTTAATCACATAAAAAAATGTTTGTAACCCGACTTACTTAGTGCTATTCAGAACAAATCAATCGCTTGAAAGGAAAATGACTCTAATAACTTACTAATACTCTCTAAATTTAAGAACACTTGTGACAATTAGCTGAGGCAAATTGGGTAGAGGGGTAATAGATAATTTCCATCTCAACCTGCTACTCTACGAGTATCGGGTATCCGTTATCCGATGATAACGGGAAATGGGGCGGATTAGGTAGTGTGGTTTAGAGTCTTGCGGGAAGCGGGTATACCCGTTAATCCAGATAATATCTGATATTATTAGTATTAGACATATACCACATTTTAATACTTTATAGAGTCAAAGAGTTCTTTTGAAACATTTTATATTCAAAAAACTTATAATTGAAAACTCACCGAAACTAGCTATAGAGTGTCCCCTCATTTTTATTCTCAATCTATACAAAACTTACCATCAATATTATACAGTAAATTAATGTCACGACCACATTTTACTAGTGATAGTGAGTGTGGACATATCGTGACTAAAAAAACGTGAAGATAAAAGGGTAAGCATAAGTGGAAAGTCAAGTTCAAACATTAGTTTTTGAAAAACGAAAGTGATACGTGGCATGATAAAAATCAGAGTAAGTTATCTAGGTTTATAAGCTCCTAGTACAAAATTCCTAATGCATCGGAAGAGACCAAGACAAAGAAGTATGTGTGAAGACACACTTCTTTGGGATACATATTGCTACTTATTAATACCATTTCTCAACACCTTCGCCTCCTCGTTCGCATTCAACCTGCACGTTAGAAAGGAAACATGCAGGGCTGAGTATTTAATATACACAGTGGACATAGTGCCAAAAATATAAGTTCCATTTAAGTTTTGTCAGCCACAGTTGAGTGAACACGAGGTTTTATTTAAAAGGCCCGAGCCACTAAAATTCCTTTAATTTCATAAAATTGATTGCGCAATCACATGACTAGACACCATATCTGAACGTATGTGAACCGGGAATGTGGCCACATTCCATGACGGTCACTGGATCGACAACTCGAAAGCTAGCTCACGATCCCATATGTGTACACTAGTCCGAGTAGGGTTTGCGGCCCTACTGGGACCCGAATTCGATTTAACATAATTGGCATAGCCAAACAGATAGGTATTTATAAAAGCAAAACATGGCATGACAAACAAGTATATAAATTTCCACATTTTCATGCTAAAAGACACATTCAAAAGAATGCCCACCTCAAAAGCTATTTCCTTAGCCGAAAAGTTCCTTGATTTGGTCTTAAACGACGTGCGAAGATGATGCGAAGCATATTTCCTATACCTTCCCCCGTAGACTAAACATTTCTATGTTAATTGTAACTCACTTTGAGTGTAGTGTTGGAAGCTGGAATGCGTCAGAATAGCACACACGTGAAATGTTTGATGCATGAGGAGTCCAGAAAGTTATGCTTATGACATCACAAAAATTTCGGGCGTTTCCCACGATATCCAGTAGCACTTCAGTCGGGCTTTATACCTTTGATTTTTGCATCCGTGTCTCAACTGCTGAATAGCAGTTTTTCGACAGTTTTGTCAAGAGTTCAGGGAAAGGAAAAAAGTTCAGAAGGTTGCAGGAGGATTAGGAAAAAGAAAAAAGGTGGGGAGAGAGAGTAAGGTGACGTGAATGGAGAGCATTAATTATTGAAAAGAAAATAGAGAGTAGACGAAAAGGTGGACTTTGGTGGCGACGATTCAAAGAACTCCGTCCACATTCCGACGATCCGTTCTCCATACTCCAATTCCACTCACGAGAGCATGCTTCATAGGTTTTTATTGCAAATATTACCATGTGTTTAGGCTAAGCTCCCTATGTGCTCCAAGTTGTAATCTAGGCTTGTATGGATGTTTTTACACCATTGATTTCATATGTTTGTGTCCAACAATGTGCTCAATATCTATTCACTATGTCTTTTGGCTAATAATATAGTGATGTTTATTCTTATGCTATTGTCTCTTTAACATAGTTTAGGAATGATTAATTGTTGGATTGCTATCGAATTAGAATTGTTCAGAGGATAATTTGATAGTGGATTAAGTAGGAGATTATAGTAGAGGATCTTGTATTCCCGCGCTTCCGCAGGAATTTAATATCTTTGAAAATTAATTCATGGAACAAGTGTTCAGCTGACTGTGAATTATACGTCACAAACATGTTCAGTGTACGTGATTAGGTAGATGTTTTAATCCCTTCGTATGTTTCATTGTTAAAGGTGTAGAATAATACAAGCCTCGTGAGCAACTTGGAGTGACGTCTTTCTCCTATTTGAAAAGTTTCCTAGTTAACTTGTAATTGTTTTTTGTCTTCAACTTTTGGAAATCAAAATCTTCAAAACAAATCATCTTTTTGTATGTCTTTTCTTTGTTTTAGAATTAAATAATCAATTCCTTCCCTGTGGATCGACACTCGAAGTATTACAATCGACACTGTATCCTTGCAGTATTGCTGTAATATTAGAGTTAATTAATTAAACTTGATGTGATCTCGCATATAATATCTAAGCTCTAAAATTACACATCAAGTTTTGGCGCCGTTGCCGGGGAAGGCAATAGATTGTTTAACTTCTAGTTTGTGTTTTGTTTATTTTTATTTTGATCTTTCTCTTATTTTTGTAGGTACTCATTTCGTGTTCTTGGAGGTGATAGCCATCTACCGCGTCTGGACTTGAAGACGAAGGAGTATATTTTCTAGGTGACATCTTTTAACTCTTAGTTTAGGTAGTTTAGTTTTTCACTTAAGCACACACATTTCATAGTACTTACCCCGAAGTTGTCGAGAGGTCTCGCTTTCGGTAATAGGAAATATATTGTGCTTGTGTTTGGTGTATTTTCTGTTGTGTAGGTTTAAAAAAAAAAAAAAAAAAAAGTGAATGCACACGCGATCACAGGGTACACCACCGTTTGGACTACTCTGTTATCAAAGAAGAAGTAGGTTAGAGGGTCAGAGTTTGAGATCTTCCCGGACTATTCGAGTCCATTCAGGAGTAACCGACTCTTTGGTGAAGAAAGGGATCAGGATTCAGACGGTGAATCAATGGCAGATAACAATGAGATTCCACCACCCGTGGTGAGGTTTGGCGACACTCTGAGATCGGGAATTGAGTACCCAGGGGAGTGTGCCTACGCAAATGACAACGTCAACATTCCACCTCACTACATCAGTTTGGTGAATGGAGGAAATCTTTTCCATGGACGGGATGATGAAGATCCGGTGAGTCATTTGAATGCCTTCTACGAGCTGACAAATTCTCATAGACCTCCAAATGTGGAGCATCATCGGATTAAGAGGGCCTTATTTCCATTCTCATTGAGGGAGAAGGCAAGAGCGTGGTATGACTCACTCCCGGGCTACAACATAGCAACGTTCCAAGAGTTGAAGACGTTGTTCCTCTTGGAATACAATTCTCCTATGAAGATTGAGAAGTTGAGAGAGGAGATCACCTCTTTCCGACAGAAGTATGACGAGTCCTTCGCGGAAGCATGGAAGAGATTCACGGAATTGATAAGGAAATGCCCAAGTCACGGACTAGCTCCGGGGCATGACCTTTTGAAATTCTACAAGGGACTCAACAGTGAAGGCACGGGATTGGTGACTGCAGGTTCGAATGGGAACCTAGATGATCTAACTCACGATGAGGTGAGGGCTTTGTTTCAAAGGCTGGCCAACAATCAACGGAATTGGCACAATCCAAGGCGAGGGGCTGATAGAGCAGGAGATACATTTGGTGCTACAAAGGATGCGGAAAGAGTGACCGCAATTGAGGCTCAACTGGCGGACATTAGCACTCAAATGTCGTCGATGACAAAGGCAGTTAAATCTCTTCAACTGACTCCTCAACCCCAAGCTGTGACGGTGATGAGATGTGGGTTGTGCCAAGGGGGCATCATACTGATCAGTGCCCAAGTCTTCAAGGACCACCTGTGGAAGATGTGAACTATATTGGCAACAATCGCCAAGGGTTCAATCAGGGCAACCAATACAACAATCAGCAAAATTGGAGGCCTCAACAAACGGGATGGAATCAGGCTGGTCCTAGCAACAACTCGGGAAATCAATGGAGGAACAACACTCAACCGCCGGGTTATGAGAAGAAGCCAACCGTCGAGGATCAGTTGGGGCAGATTCTCTCTTTCATGACTAAGAGTCAAAAGGAGAACGAAAATTTCAAGGAAAGGACGGTGGAAAAGTTTGGGCAGATGGATGCGACAATGAGGAATCTTGAGACGCAGATAGGGCAGCTTGCCACGGCATCACACACGAGGATTCCTAACACCATCCCGAGCAATACCGTACCTAATCCGAGAGGCAATGAACAGTGTAAGGCAGTGGTCTTGAGAAGTGGTCGTGAGTTGGATTCGACACCATCAATGGACGGCCAAGGTACTTCCGGCATCTCACACGCAGGGGCGGATGAGATGTTAGGCTTGCATTCCTCGCACGCAGGGGCGGACGAGGCATGTAAGGGAAGTCCCGCGTTGGTGCAGGGTGCCCAACATGGTCAAGAACAGGCTGCATCCGGCAGCAAGGAAAATGGTGTAGAATCCGAGTTAAGCGAGAAGTTTTTGGCAGAAAAGAAGGGAAAGCAGAAAGTAGAGATGGGATCAAAGGGACAGCTGATGACAAGTCCGGCATTAGACCCGAAAAGCAAGTTCAACTTCCCTGATCACATTCCTCCTCCACCATATCCACCGAAGAGGAAGAAGAGAGCTCCAAAGGAGAAAAGCTTCGAGTGGATGATGAACGTGATTCGAAAAGTGAATGTGGATGTATCGTTGGTGGACCTCTTCACTAATTTCCCCAAGTTCTCCAAGTTCTTCAAGGACATGATGGCAAACAAGGAGAAACTTCAAGACGAGGGAATAGTGGCATTGAGCATGAATTGCTCACAACTGATTTCGGGAATGATGCCCATGAAGAAGAGGGATCCGGGAAGTTGTGTGATTCCTTGTGAGATAGGCAACACAATTTTCACCAAATGTCTATTGGATCAAGGATCGGGGATCTCACTGATGGCGTTGAAAACAGCACGTGCCATTGGACTGGAGAACAGAATGGAGCCCATCGACATTGCTCTACAATTGGCTGATCACTCCATTGTGAAGCCCACAGGAATAGTAGAGGATGTCTTGGTCAAGGTAGACAAGTTCGTCATCCCCGTTGATTTCATAGTATTGGATATGCCTGAGGACAAAGAGGTGCCAATTCTGTTTGGCAGACCGTTTCTTGCCACAGGGGACGTGTTGCTAGGAGCAAAGGACAACTCAGTCACGTTTAGAATTAATGGTGAGCAAGTGACCATTAATGTGGAGAAAGCGATGAAGCATCCTAGTGATGCAAAAGCGTGCTTTAGAGTTGATGTCCTCGACAAGTGTATCTTTGACAAGATGCGTTGCTCGGCAAGTATAGAAGGAAGCGTTTATGATAAGGAGCTTGGAAAGAGACTTTGGTTCGACAATTAAAGTTGATTTTGATTTTGATGAAAGTGAGGATGCTCAAATTGATCAACCAAGTCTCGAGAATGAATGTGTGGTGGATACTTTCGTGGCGGATGTGCAGCCTTCAATTGAAGTACCACCAAAGCTAGAATTGAAGCCACTCCCGACAAATCTGAAATACGCATTCCTTGGTGAGAATGAATCTTTACCGGTTGTGATATCGGCGATGTTGAATGATGAAGAAGAATTGAAGTTGATAGAGCTACTGAAGTCACACAAGAAAGCTCTAGGTTGGTCCATTGCCGACATCAAAGGAATTAGCCCCGCAATATGCATGCATAAAATCTTGATGGAAGATGGAGCTAAGCCGGTAAGAGAGAGACAAAGGAGGTTGAACCCACTTATGCAAGAAGTGGTTGAAAAAGAAGTGAAGAAATTGTTGAAATATGGGATGATCTATCCCATTTCCGATAGTGAGTGGGTTAGCCCGTGCAATGTGTACCAAAGAAAGGGGAATAACCGTGACTGTCAATGAGAAGAATGAAGTTTTGGCAACTCGATTGGTGAACTCATGGAGAGTGTGCATGGATTATAGAAAGTTGAACACGGCGACGAGAAAAGATCACTTCCCGTTGCCATTTCTGGATCAGTTGCTCGATAGGATTGCGGGTTATTCCCATTATTGTTTTCTAGATGGATATTCGGGTACAATCAGATTGCAATTGCCCCGGAAGATCAGGAAAAGACGACATTCACATGTCCTATTGGAACTTATGCCTTCCGCCGGATGCCTTTTGGTTTGTGTAATGCACCGGCTACATTCCAACGTTGCATGATGGCAATTTTTTCCGATATGAATGAAGATATCATGGAGATCTTCATGGATGATTTCTCCGTCTTTGGATCCTCATTTGACTTTTGCTTAGAAAACTTGAGACGGGTCCTACAAAGATGTGAGGAGTCAAATCTCGTGCTAAATTGGGAAAAGTGTCAATTATGGTCAAAGAGGCATAGTGTTGGGACACAAGGTGTCGGAGTTGGGGTTGGAGATGGATAAGGCGAAGATTGATGTGATCTCGAAGTTACCTCCCCCAACGAATGTGAAGGGCATCCGTAGTTTCCTTGGTCATGCGGATTCTACCGACGTTTATAAAAGATTTTTCAAAGATTGCAAAGCCACTTTGCAACTTGCTTGAAAAGGATGCCAAGTTCGTCTTTGATGGGAAATGCCTTGAGGCATTTGAATTGTTGAAGAAAAAGCTAGTCGAAGCTCCTATTATTATCACACCCGATTGGTCAAAGCCGTTTGAGTTGATGTGTGATGCTTCAGGACTATGCTGTGGGGGGCCGTTCTAGCCAAAGGAGAGACAAGGTCCTACA
>NW_024598885.1:0-21420 GCF_004379255.2 Salvia splendens | reverse complement strand
AAGCTGTTACGGAAAAAGGCTAATGGATAAAATATCAAGTGGTTCGGAAAATAGGCTTCCATAATTATTTGGAGAATTATGTGTGAGAAGATCAGTTGCATGGGAAACATTCTGAAGCAGTTGATTAAATGTTTGTTCCATGGTTACTGGCTTACTGCAGTTTGGGTGATGGGATACAGACCAAGAGTAAATGGCCATCTCAGGGATCCTGCATTTTGGTTATTATACTCTACAATGTCTTGCAAATTCGTGTGATATGAGAAAGAAAGTATCGTTCTGTTCTGTGTGGATGTCCTCCTACGTTTACTCAAAAAAATCATTGTATCTATATCACTTGCAAGACTGGATTGGACCGATCACCTGCTAGTGTGATTGCGTTAATGCCGGCCTGATAGGTATCTAATTTGTGATAATCAATCTTGTTATGTATGCTTTGTCCTTATGAGGAGCCCAATGTTGAAACATGTTCTTATTCTTAACTATGTAAATATATTGAATAAAGGTGATTTAATGCAGGCCTGCAATTGCCAGGGCAACATGGGATCTCATAGCCACGGTTGAAATGATAGACCTGCAACGCTTGAGGTGACATTCGTGTGGAATAGAAACGAGGTGGGGAGATCGTATTGCTATGTAGTTCTATAATTCTCTTGGTCACTATCTTATAGTTCTCTCTTTTTTGTTTTTCCAGGGGAAGAAGTATATAAGGCGGGAGATTTCACTGAGAACTGGAAAGTTCCAATCAAGGTAGCCCAAGAGATGAAGTTGAAATTAGACTTCCTCAAGGGAAGTAAGTCTAGCTAATTCTGTAACACCCGAGGTACCGTACACGGAGTGTCACGCATTTCTGTCATCTTGATTACTCATGTATTACTCAAATATAAAACACATTATGCAAATCATGTCATTTGTAGAGCCCATGTAGGGTAGAGTCACATCAAGTAAATTATTTGCAGGTACTAAGTATCAAAATCTCTATCTTTTTTCACATTCGTCTATGCTTGACTCCTGAACTTCTCTTTTAATCGCATATCTTTCACAAATCATATGGTTGGGGCTTAGCAATACTTGAAAAATGGCCCAAGGGACTAGTACGAATCTCAATTGCCTTGCACGATGGAACGGTGGCCATGCACAATAGCTCGATGGCCTGGCATGATGGCTCGACGGCCTTGCACGATGGCTCGATGGCCTTGCACGATGGCTCGACGGCTTGGCATGATGGCTCGATGGCCTGGCACGATGGATCGACAGCCTGGCACGATGGCTCGACAGTCTGGCACAATGGCTCGACGACCTTGCACGATGGCTCGACGGTCTTGCACTATGGCCCGACGGCCTTGCACTATGCCTGGCACGATGGCACGATGGCTCGACGGCCTTGCACGATGGCTCGATGGCCTTGCACGATGGCTCGATGGCCTGACACGATGGCTAGACGCCCTTGCACGATGGCTCGGCACAATGCCCTTGCACGATGGCATGGCACGATGGCCTAGCACGATGGCTCGACGGCCTTGCACGATGGCCTGGCACGATGGCCTTGCACGATGGCTCGACGGCCTTGCACGATGGCCTGGCACGATGCCCTTGCACGATGGCTCGACGGCCTTGCACGATGGCTCTATGGCCTGGCACGATGGCTCGATGGCCTAGCACGATGGCACGATGACTCTATGGCACGATGGCTCGACGGCCAGGCACGATGGCACTATGGCTCGACTCGATGCCCTGACACGATGGCTCGACAGCCTTTCACGATGGCCTTGCACGATGGCTCGGCGCGATGCCCTTGCACGATGGCCTAGCACGATGGCTCTATGGCCTGGCACGATGGCCTGGCACGTCTCAGCCCACGGTCAAGCTTTTGGGCATAGCTGGCGAGGTCTGACTAAGTCTCACCCCTCCTCCCACACAAAAATGTCCCTTTGGACCCGTGTCGTACGCTATAGGTATCTTTTGCGTGATAAACAAAAATTTCTGAATCATATGATTTTCACAGTTTTTCTTATATACTCTTATATTCTTATCATATAACAATTATAAACAACACTTCTTTATATTATGATGAAGTTTGTCTCATTTCTTTTAATTATTTTGTATCGAAAGATTATATTTAATCTAAGCCCTATAACGGGATACTACAAATTGTGTCGAAAGGATGTCATAAGAATGTTGACATAAGTTGAACCACTCCAAAACATTGGCATACAAAGCAACATGCTAGTACTATTAAATATCACCTTCAACTTCGCTGCATCTTAAACCCATTCTCTTATTCTTCTTCTTCATATTATACAATCTGAAATTTTATTATGAAGGTCGCTCTATTGTTGATTTCCAGATCATATTTGGTTATTACTCTAGAGCGAAAATATGTTCAAAACTTAATACATGCCCAATTATTCTATCTCTTGCTTTAATCTCGATTTTTTTTCATTTTATTTTATGCAGTGTGTGTACGTCAAATTAGTACTAGTACTATCATTTTATTGCCAATAAAATCACTTAGATCGTTAAGATCTAGAAATGTGCATTTTTTTTTTGTTGGATGATTGCACCATATAATTTTGAACTAGAAAATTTCACGATAAGTTCCATAATTTTATATACTTATAATACAAATACAATGTATCAAGGTACTAACACTAACAAGTAGATGTTTATTTTAGGCTTCTCTTAACTCTAAATAACTAGCAATAAAAGTAGTGTTCTAATATAATGCAATATTTTACATAACTTGCCCTTTCTTAAATGCTCAAGAGATAACAATTCATTTGATCATAAAAAAATCGATTGGAATTTGATGATGCTAAAAGATAAAGTGGAAATGTGTAGCAGAATTGCAACCAAGTTTTATAGATAGGGTCTTATCTTTTCATCAACATTAATTTCGGGGCACCGCCTATTTTTCTTCTACTTTTTTCTTTATTAATTTTTCCCCACATTTTATTCAGAAATTTAATATCCTATATTTTCTATACTTTTTATTAAATTATTTTGTGCACCACAATTTCATTTTCATATCTCTCAATACGTGTCGCCTCGAGGTTGGTTTTGAACGTTTTGTGGAAAATATTGCACTAGATACTTTTTAATTCCTTGTCAAATCAATAATCATACAATAATTATTTGTATTTGTGGTCGTATTTGCAAAATAGAAACTTTAAATACAAACCTCATTCACACCATTGGATATTAATTCGGAAATTTACGAAATAAAATTAATTAATGTGCCTGCAATATTAGTTATGTGATATAATACCTATTAATTATATAGTTATAATGCATATTAACAACAACGGTAGTAGTAGAGTAGTACATGTTTTCTACGCCATGCATGCATTATACTCCATACACAAACTAGCTCTACAATAGAATTAGTAAATAATTACTTTTCTAGCTTGTATTTAAATATTTAACACTGTGTTATAAATTTTTGTACACATTTAAAAGACAGATTTAAATCTTACAAATGGCCACTAATTTCGGATAATTAAGCATACTTCCTCGGTTTTTAAATAAGTGTCATACTGTATTTAGTTTTGTTTCTTGCTTCTTAAGAGCAAGTGTCTAATTTCAAAAATATTGAGAGTATAAGTATAACCATCAAATTCTTTCTATTTCACCCTTATTTAACATATTTTTGAAATTTGTTAATCAGTTGAATTCATTAGTATGTTTTTAGAGTCGCCCCGCTGGGTTTCAATAGCCGGCTGTTACTCCATGATAGATTAAGTGTTTCTTATACTTGTTAGTTGCTTTGTTTTGGATTTTAAATGTTGTTTTCACCATCATAAGAAAGTATATACTCCTACATTGCAAATTAACTGTCCATGAAACATGGATCGATCCATAGCATGAAATTAATCCAAAGCATTTATTTCCATTCAAATTTGTTCACTATTCTATCTACCTCCAATACAACGTAACATGAAATTTGAGGTCTAAAATTGAAACCCAACATCCAAACCTAATCTTTGAGTAATAGAAGCTGTGGTTCACTCACCTTTCCCTTTCATTATCCATGCATTAAAACACTCATCTCAATATAAAGCCCTCCAAATCCACCCCCATTGAGCAATGTCGACCTTCAACACCTGCTTCGCCTCACAAATCTTCACCACAGCCTCTCGAGTCGCTCTCCGCCCCGTTGCCACCGCTCGCCTCAGCTCCTCCGCCTCCAACCCACCCATCCTCATCCGTAACGAGCCCGTCTTCGCCGCTCCCGCTCCCATCATCCACCCCCTCTTGGTACTCACATTTAATCATTTTATAATTATTTTTACTAATTAAAAATAATGTAATTGAATAGAAAGTTTGTAAGTCCATGATGAAGACGTATGCCACTTGCAAAAATTTAGGTGACTTGTTCACGTGGATGTTCCAATTAGTACATGCACCAAATTTAATACATGTCGTTAATTGAATGTATTATATATACTTATATTATATGAATAAAAAACTTGCTATATATAGAATATCTATAACAACCTTGCGTCTATGTATTGTCGCGTTATAATTTATAACTCAGCTGCATGAATCACTAATTAATTACACTCCAATTTACATGTTAGTTACAAAATTTGTATAAATTGTGCTCATTTTCATCTCTAAAATTCACACTCATGTATTTCTAAAATTTTGCAGAAAGAAGACATGGGTAAGGACTCGTTTGAAGAAGCCATTGCTGGACTCCAGAAGCTTCTAAGGTTACTTGCAAAAATACTTTTAATTTCTAAAGTTTGAGAGAAGAAATTTATAATATGAGGTGTGACATATTTGTATATACAGTGAGAATGGAGAGCTAGGACCGGTGGCGGCAGCGAAGATCGACGAAATCACGGCTGAGCTGAAAACAGCTGACGGCAGCGCTGGCATCTCGTCAGAGTCCGTTGAGAGGCTGAAAACTGGCTTCGTCACCTTCAAAAAGGAGAAATATGAGTAAGACATACACATCGATATCAAACTTCGTTGTTTTAATTCCCAAATATTAAAAATAATTCCAACTTCCTCTTCGTTGACAGTCAATAGTCTTGTTTTTTTAGTAATTTTTAATGATTTACGCCTCATTTTTATCTCGAAAAATGGATTATAACATCGCATTGATTTGAAAATTTAATTCAGGAAAAATCCAGCTCTGTACGGTGAACTCGCCAAAGGCCAGAGCCCCACGGTACATTATTTTTGTTTTTTAAAATTTTTTTAGTACTTAGGTGAAATTTAATCTAATATTATTGTGTTTGTATATATACAGTACATGGTTTTTGCATGTTCAGACTCACGTGTGTGTCCCTCGCACGTGCTGGACCTTCAGCCTGGTGAAGCCTTCGTCGTCCGTAACGTTGCGAACCTCGTCCCACCATTCGACAAGGTGCGATTTTTTGGGGGAAAATTAATTAATTTGATTAAATATGTTATTTTCGAAATGATTACTATTACTTCACTATTTTTATTTTTAATTTCAGACCAAATTCTCTGGAGTGGGGGCTGCTGTTGAGTATGCTGTCCTGCATCTGAAGGTGAAAGAATTAACTAAATTTCATTAACTATATAGTAGTATTAAGGAAGTTTTGAATAATTGTTTAGTAAATTTTGTTTCAGGTGAAGGAGATTGTTGTGATTGGGCACAGTGCCTGTGGAGGTATCAAGGGAGTCATGTCCTTCCCATATGATGGCTCCACGTCCACGTAAGCATGCTCGGAGATATTCACATGCAAATTGTGTCATGTAAAAAATACTATGAAAGAACATGAGATCAAAACGCACCTAGTTCTTCCCCTCATATATATTTTGTATTTTCAATCTCGAGAGATAGATTTAACATTTGTTGTGATTTGCAGTGACTTCATCGAGGACTGGGTGTCGATTGCATTGCCTGCCAAGAACAAGACATTGGCTGACTGCGCAATAGACACACCATTCGGCGAGCAATGCGCCACATGTGAAAAGGTAGTTTCAACAATTCAAACCAGCAGCATAAATACGTGAATCAAAAAAAGTTAAATTTCACTTTTATATAATAGTATTAATCTTATAATGAAACGAGTCAGTAAAATATATATATATATATATATATATAGGGAGATGATCAAAATAAGTATGTGTTTAAATCCAGAAATGCAGACCAAATCTTGGCCCTAGGATTAGATGATCTAATGGTCAATAATTAACCAAAAACACGGAAGGTCATAATTAAGTATGTGTTTAAATCCAGAAATGCAGACCAAATCTTGGCCCTAGGATTAGATGATCTAATGGTCAATAATTAACCAAAAACACGGAAGGTCATAATTAAGTAATTTTAGGTCATATTATAATATTTGGGTTTAATGTCATGCTAAGATCGTTTTAGGTCATGCTTTGTTATCATGACCTAAAAATTACCTAATTATGACCTAAAAGTGACCTAATTATGATATTGTTCTGCGTTTCTGTATTTAAATCTAGTTTTGCATAGATCAAAACCCTATATATATATATATATAGGGTTTTGATCTATGCAAAACTAGATTTAAACTAGATGGAGTAATATGTTACACAATTGACATATTTTTGGTAATTCTGATTCAAGCTTATATCCAATCCAACTACATATTTACGAACACTGATTATCGGAACAGGAAGCGGTGAACGTGTCGCTCGGAAACCTGCTGTCGTACCCATTTGTGAGGGAAGGATTAGTGAAGAAGACACTTGCGTTGAAGGGAGGGCACTATGACTTTGTGAAGGGCACCTTTGAGCTGTGGGCGCTCGACTTCAGCCTATCGCCATCTCTCTCTGTTTGAACCTGATTCGATTACGCTTCCCTACCTCTCTCTCATCTTCTTACAATCCTGCCTTTGTATTTTCATTTCCTCGTTTATGAGAAGTAAAGAATAACCCATTATATCGGTTATAAATGTGAAGGAGGAGACTCCTTTTCTGTTGTATTTTAATATACCCGTTTTTTCCGTTTTATGTATGAAATAAGAGTTGAGATTTCGGGCATGTCTTTTCTGTGTTGTGGCCATTTTTGGTTTGTTTCACTGAATCTATCATCTGGCTATAAGTATATAACAAACTACTTTTTGTAGAAAGAAAACTGAGTGCTGAAATCCCATGCTTTGGGTGTTGAACATTTTTAGATATTTCACCATAATGGAAAAACAAAATTCTCATGACGATTTCTCTGAGTACCATATATGGATAAGAGTCATAAGACTATGATGTACTACCAATTACAATAGCAGGTAAAACAAGTTAGTTTATTTACTAGGAAAAATAACAATAATGGTGCCAAATCAAGAAAAAAAAAAATTCGTGTCTGATGGGACCCACCAAAATCTTATACTTTTACAATACATCTCATAGTAAGTAGTAGTAATCACCAATATTTGGAATTCATTTTTATTTCCTTTTACAAAATATGGATAGCAAAACAACTTGTTAACTTCCAGCCTTCCACCATTGAGAAAAGCAGTTGAAAGTCCAGCAGCTGAAATATGGAGTGACATTTTCTATTTTCGGGTTATAAAAACAGGGGGAAATGGAGTGACATTTTTAAGAAGGTTCCCTAATAAAAAAGAATAGGACAATAAATATAATCTCTATTCTAAGAGAGTTAAATTCCTAGTATGAGAGAGGAGGGGCTAGCCACGATCACAACATTTTGTTCAAAGGTCTCAATTCCTTCGGCACGCCATTAAAATTGCCAGAAGTAACATCTGATTCAAATAGAGGTCTCTCCCCAATTTTCCACTGAATCCCTTCAGCAAGATGCTCCTTGCTTGGCGTCAGCATCACAAAATTGGGATCAGCCCTTTGATAACTGCGTGTCAAGTCGTAAAATAAAATTCAATAAGAACTAACTCAAGGCATGAAGTGCTAACCGAGCTTTTAAACAATGCAGAGAGGGAGGAGTAACAGGAGGGTGGACTTACATTCCTTCCCGAATATTTTCGACTTGGATTCCGAGACCAAGAGCTGTCTCCCTCTTTGAACGATCTCTAACAGCTGTATGCAAATGCGTGTCATGATCAAAGAAGTGGAGATTATTACATGTATATGCCACAGGAAATGATGATTAAAGAGACTATATGGGCAGGATGGAGCAAATGGGTATATGCTTTTGTTGTGGTTGCTCTTAGAGGCATCGCCTTGAGCTTACGTGTAGTTCCCCACAACAATCATTGATTTCACCTCAGTATGCAGTAGGAGGTGAAAACATGAATATACCTACCAGTACCATTTTTGTGTGTGTGATCGTGTTAGATAGGAGGGAATTTCATAAAAACATTTTCAGTCGGAAAAATCCACTTACAAATACTACGAAGGAAATTAGTATCAGTACCTGAGACGCTTAATGTGAAAGAAGGTTTCCACCATGACTTAAAAGCCAAGGCTATCGAGGAGCTCAGAGGTCCCACCTTACCCTGAGAAAACCGAGTAGGTTTCTTAAATATGTTACTCATTTAACAAAAATGAATACAGTATGACAAACATATTTAAGCGTTACCTTTATTAAAAAGTTCTTATTAGCTTGCCAAGATGCACCAATTTGGAAACTGGAATCGTCAATATTGTTTGCTTGTTGGGTATCATCAATCCTGCAAAGAAAGTATTGGAATAACTCTATTGGACTCACTTGTTTGTTTCAGTATAACATGGACTACAAACAAGGCTTGAAGCCATGTTCAAGTACACAGCTAATAGCTGGAAATACCTTGTCAGCAACTCAAAACCAAAGTCAATGTAGTTTGTGATTCCAACTACTTCTTTAGGCTCGAATGGATTCTTAACCTGCATTAAATCACATGTTTATTAGTAAACCCTGTCTCAGAAGTTATGCATCAAGAAAATAGATTAACAATAGAACAAGCCAGAAAATTCACAGCATATGATTATAGTTTGAAAAGTGTATTGAAATTCCTAATAAAGATTTTGAAAAAGACAATGTTTGAAATTAATTTCTTGTGAAGAAACACAGTATTCCTTAAATGCAACTTGAATTTGGTATACATAAAGTGACGTGCAGCATGAAATCCTCGAATGCAAATTGAATTTAGTATGCATAGAGTGAGATGCAGCATGAAAACGACGAACTTCTTGTGACATTCATTTAGGATAATGCCCAGCAAAGCCAACTCGCACTGAAGTCAAAATAATGATACATGCTAGCAGTGAAAACATGTGAATACAAACACACACAATGGCTAATGAAGAGAGTAAGGACAGACTGTGTGTGTGTGTGTGTGAGAGATAGATAGATAGATAGAGAGAGAGAGAGAGATACCCGTCTTTGGACAACCACATGCTGGTAGAAAGAAGCAATGAACTGCATATCATTTACAAAGACAAAGTTGTGAGTAGGAAACATGGAGTAACATGCTAGAGCCACATAAAATCTTCCTCGGGGAAGTAGTAATAGTTATTAATCATTTTCTAATGATATCCAAAAACAAAGTTCAGTTCAGTCAGTGTAAAAGTTATACCAACAACTTGACTTAGAAGATAGACCAAGGCAAAAATGACTGGAAACTTGAGCTAGAACTCAAACTATAAAAAGAAACCTGAGAATTTTTAGCAAGTTCAAGTCCAAAGTTGAATGACGGGCTCAATGGGCTGTCTGATCCTAGCCCATAACCCACTGCACAACTCCAATTTGCTAAGTTTTTGTATCTAGCTCCATCTTTGCTTCCAACTACAGCACATCAAGAACAATATAAGTTTTAATCTCAGTATGATTTTTTCGAGACAACAATATTTAACATTTTAATTTCTGTAGTATTTCATTTCTTTACAATGAGCCTTTTAGAGACAACAATGTTTAACATTTTAATTTCTGTAATATTTCATTGCTCTTCAATGAAGATGGCTCGGAAAACATTTATACAAAATGTACACTTAACTACATATACAATCCTAATAAATCATATCAATGACAGCTATGGAATTCAAAATACTATAAAGAGCCAGCCCCACTTTGTTTCCGAATAAGCAGAACAACCATGATTAAGTATCCAAAGGAAATATGTGCTCATCTAAGGAATATGGCTAGAAAATAATTCCAATCAGCTTTAATATACCTTAAAAAGAAGCAACTTAATTTCACAGGAAGGTTTACCCCCTCAACCATTCATAGCATTGCATGTTTGCAAACAACAAAGAGAGCATCTTCAGCTCTAAATAAGAGATGTGTTTATTATGTTAGTAGTAATTCAGAGGCACGAGGAATGTAAGGAAAAACTAGTACCACACCAAAACAATATGCATTTAAACAAATAAATAGAGCAAATTATTAATTTGAAACTAATGTTCTTGTGGAAGTTCTAGGAAAGAAAGGAAACATGTATTAGTTTAAAAAATAACATACATGCTGGTTCGTATTGCACTCCAGCAGTCAACCTTCCCATCTTGCTTACTAACCATGCGTTTTTTGGGAGTTCATCAGCCGATGCTGCAAAAGAAACAATTAAGTTGAGAGACGTACTGTCGTTCATATGTGTTGACATAAACCCTACAGAATGAGGATATATAATCCAGAGCCATCTACAATTTGTGGTTTACCAGGAAATGGGACAAATGTAGCTCCAACTGACAGATTAGAAGAGCCATATCTCAAACCCATGATGCCATAATCTTCAGGGGATTTTCTGATTGGTCAAATATGACATAAACATTGGACAAATGAACAAGCATATTCCAACTTCTCAACATCACTATTTTAATTGAAAATTTGAATGTAACCTCTGTTTTAAAAGAATTGGGAAGATGCCAAATGCTCCAAACCCAAGCTTGGGATAGTATGCACAGGATCTCACCACTAGAGTTCTGCATACACAGCAAATAAAGAGCATAAATATCAACTGTTTTCGATACAGAAGCATATGAAAAGGTTTCATACAAGACATGGTTCTTACGGTTCTGAGTTTGAAACAGAGATATCAGCGAATGTGTGAGGATCGAGAACATCACTAGAAAGAAACAGTGGACCTTTTTTAGCACGTCATCAAGACAGAACTGAAATAACAGTTAAATTGTGTGTCTAAGTATATTTCAGAACCTTTGCCAACGAAACTGTGCGCTTCCTCCAAGTTTCTCATCTGGCTTTTGATTGAGTGGACCATCAACCTGAACATGCTAAGGAACACTACTACATCACAACCTTTACTTTAAATAGCTAATGCTAATTAACTGCAAACTTATCCACCTATAATCAATATGGTTGTCTCTATGCCATTTCCACGAAACTCCAAACCTAAAGTAACTGTTCATCACCATTTTTAGCCTTGCAAAATTTTGTAAAGAGACAGTTAACTATGCAAGTCTTCGTCGCATCATGAATCCAAGTTGCACTCCTTAGATTCCTATTTTGATTCGCTTATAGAAATCCCTAAGCTACAGTTTAATAAAATAAGAAACGAGCATATGAAAACATAATCGTATAACCAAACGCAATTTGTCCATTAAATCACGGATACAGTGGCAATCAAATCGACATGCGGATCATCGATCGGCTTGAGCATAATTCTCGTGCTGAAATGCCTCGCTTCTTCGAAATAGTCGTCGAAGAGGCATTTCAGGGCCAGCTTTCCAAACAGCATGTTGTAGGACGATTCCACCATTCTACATTGCCACAAAATAAGCATTCAGCCTCCATTATCACAAAGGGAAACACAAACAATAGAGGAAAAAGAACGAGCACGCAAAACAACTGGCCTCGTACGGGCGGCGAGAGGGGGGAAATCGAAGAGCGGCGGGACCAGCACCATCGGCGGCGGCGGCGCCGGATCCGAAATAATGGACTTTAATACCATATTCCCCATCTCCGGCGAGCTACAACGTTCTTCTGCAGAATTGGATTGAATTGAATCGAGAGTTTGATTAAGAGATATGGAGGGAAATGGCGGGGGATTTGTTTCCTGTGGAAGCCAGTTTATCTAAACCCCTCACCGCGCGACTGATTCAACCCCACGACACGTGGCCGCAGATTACGAGCAGATCCGCATTACGTGTCGTCTGTGGACCCTACTCCTCTCTCTCTGTGCAGTTCCGTTTGTGCAGTTGGCGCAGTTGCTAAATGGGCTCAAACGGCTGATCTGGGCTGGATAGATATGGGCCGACTGTTAATATGTTTCCTTTAATTTTCATAAATAAATAAATAAATAACGACTTAGAATCTTATTATAAAATAGTATTAATATTAATTATAGTTTTCAAATAAATTTAACTAACTTATCGATAATATTGTGATTTGTGATACGCGATATGTAAATTACATTTAACAGTAAAACTTACTCCCACCATTCCTGGTTAATTTAGTCATTTTTTCATTTCGTGAAATTTTAAGATGATTAAGTTATATCTATTTTTCTCAAAAAATAATACAATCTTTCTACTTTATTTCCACTTTATGTCTCTTATTATATCATCTCTCATATTTCATCTCCTTCACTTTAACACACTTAGTTCTAGTTCTTAATCTTCATGCTTAAAAAAATATCACAATTAAGAAATAATGGAGGGAGTAGTGTATACAATATCATGTGGTTTTAATTATTTTTTTCAGAATATGCATCATAAATACTTTCATAATGTGTATCCCTCCTATTTGATGGAAACTTTGATTTATATGATAATTTTTTTACATTTCAACTTAAACAATGTGGATGTTGCCGCTTTACGCAATAATCTGGCAAAGTAATAATATAAAAAAAGATTAAAATTTTGAAATATGTTTGGTCAATAATACAATCATAGCATTTTTTTAATTATTAAGCGTGAATATATCATTGAATTTATATTTAGAAATTTGATATTACTCTGGACCATCTCATCCAGTTAAAGAGAAGTAGAAAGTGGTGGTGGTGCATTCATATAGTAAAGCAAAAGCAACCTCTATACATGGAGTACTGTTTTTTTTTCATATTTAGCCGTTTATTTATATTTGAAAATTAAATTTATTTTAATAATATTATGTAATTTAGCCATCTTAATTTTACTCAATAAATGAGTAATAAAATAAAGAAAACTATTAAGTCGCTGATTCTAAAAAAAATACTCCATCCATTCCTCAAAGTCAAAGCATTGCTCATTTGATTTTGGCAAATATTCTACCACTACCCCATTCCCTATATATTTTATCCTCACTACACTTACAATTTTATTTTATTTTATTTTATTTATGTTTGATCTTAGATCCCTGAATATAAATAACAATTTAATATTACTTGACCTTTTTCTCCGACGAAAGTCTATTCGAAGAAAAGTGGTTATCACACAAATTCAAAATATTAAATCATACAAAATAAATGAAATAGTCATCTAATTTTGGAGCCACTGCAGTTTATGAAGAGTCATAACTCTCAAATAATTATTTCTTTCTTTTGTAACTAATTATTTTTTCCAAGGTGCAGAAGAAAAGAAGAAATAATGATGATGAGTCCAACAATATTAATTATTAGTTGACTCCTTTTCAACTTTTAGATTGATGGCTTGGATTCTTCATCATGGGCCGGCATAGCTGAATTTCATTATTCTCGAACCCTACCACAATGGATATACTTGCATTACCCTTACCCCTTTATTCCCTCTTGCAAATTCTTTCACAGTAATATCGTTTGGTGATTATTTATCCTTAGGGATGAGCAAAAAAACCGGAAACTGAATATCCGAAACGAAATTTTGAATTTCTGTTCGGTTTTTCGGTTCGGTTCGGTTTATAAATAGAAAAAAATTTGGTTTTTCGGTTCGGTTCGGTTCGGGCGAAGAAAAAAACTGAAAAACCAAAAAACCAAATTATATATATTCTATTAATTTAATATATTATATTATATATAATATATATTCTTTTAATATATTCTACTATATAATATATATTATATGTATTATTAATTTTATATTATATATAAATATTCTATTAGTATATTAAAATAAAATAAAATACACATATAAATATATATTTATATTATATATATATATATATATTTCAGGTTTTTCGGTTTTTTTCGGGTTTTTCGGTTTTGTTCGGGTTTTTCGGTTTTTTAAGTTCGATTTTCGGTTTTTCGGTTTCGGTTTTTTGGTTTTTCGAGTTCGGTTTGGATTTTGAACTAAATTCAGTTTTTCGGTTTTGGTTCGGTTTTGGCAAAAAACCGAACCGAAACCCGAATCACACCCCTATTTATCCTCGTTAATATTGGTGTTACTAAACTTTTATTTGGAGTGCTCAACCATTAATCAATTTTTATAATTAATTAAATAATATTACTTATTCAATTTCAATGGAATTTTGACGACACATAGTGAGAATCACATAAAGGAAAAAGTGGAAGATGCATATATCAATTTAGTGGAAGAAAAACAAAAAAATAATAATGTATACCTTTTTTTCTTATGATATGTTCCAAAATTCAAATTCTCCACCAACATTGACTCACGGAGGTCTCCAATCGATGTTATAGTCTTCATATTTTGTGGGCAAGCAATAATACAATAAAACTTATTTTTACATGTACATATATTTTTAAAATATTTGTTTTAAACATATGTGTACATAAGCACATAAAGTTTTGCGTTTATTATATGATAAATGAGGTTTTTGTTGATCTAAAACTAAGAGTGATAAAACCTTTGAATGTTTTGAGGGGTGATAAAGATTGTAGATTCATTTTATGCGATGGTTAACGTTAATTTTCCAGTTATTTAATCTCGATGTTATTTAACTAATTGCCTTTTTTTAAATTAGTAATATTTCGTGTACATTGGGCCCACCTACGTGGGCTGGATTTGAATCTTTGGCTGGTGTGAACTGTAATAGGCCTTCCCTTTTCGATTATGGGACCCAACTTTCGCAATCTTTTATTTTGTTATTGGTCTCTAAAATAATGAATTTTACCTAAAATTTGGCATTTCCAATAAATTTTGAAATTAGTTTATAATATCACAAACTTTGCATTTTATTTGGTATTTCCCAAACTCACTCAAATAAGGTATATTCATCAAAATCTTATTTTACGTAGGCAACCGTGATACGTTTTATGATATTTTAAATCATTTTTTAAGTTTATAACATGTAGGATAAAAAGTCACGTTGAAAACCACGTTGATTTAATTGTGTCAAGTATGATAAAAATGCATCGTAAGTTAGTCAAATATAGTAATAGACATGCCGTGAGAAATATCAAACAAAGTGCAAAGTTTGTGATATTATATCCTACAAATTTCAAAGTTCGTGAGAAATACCAAATTTTAGGCAAAGTTTATGATTTTAGGGACCAATTTCCCAATCTTTTATCATGAATTGAAATCATACTTATTTTTCGGATTAAAAATTATACTCGTATGTAATTTTTAGAATGAAAATCATCACAAAGTTGCTTTAGTTTCCTACAAATAGATTTGAATTTTTTTTTTGTGAATTTTACCAGAAATTATAGCTTTCATATTTCTACGTTTATAATTTACTAAAATATTTGGATGTAACACTAGAAATAGTAACATGTCATGTTATAAAATTTGTAACCATAACTATAACATTTATTAATTTATATTCGACAGATATACCCACTTTCTTATTTCAGGATGTTAGTAGTTTTGACAGATACTGCTATAAAGTAGTACTCGTATATAAACCTTTCATGCTTCCAATAACTTCTTTTAATGTCATTTTCACTTTCTTTCCACAATTTTCCACTTGTTGGTCGTGGCAAATTTGCCATCTCCAATAATAAATTCCTATTTTTAGAAATACGAAACCCATGAAAATATATGGCCATATTTTTCGTGAATATTTAACAAGTTGCTATGTTGTCGACCTGTATATAAAACTGGTGGATGTATTTGTGGATAGAGTTTATTGTAAATTTATTTATTTAATCATTTTATTTGAATTAAGATCTCTAGCCATTAGACTATTATTACTACAAAAATAAATCCTCATGTATAATTTTCAAAAATATCGATAAACACATGAAAAACATCAATTTGAAAAATATAACCAGTTAAATGCCTGTGTAATCCCAAATTTATTTCAGTCCAAAAAAGGAATATTAGAATAAATATTAACCATAAATAGTATACAGAGAGGGAGGCGCAGCTAGGGATTAATGGCGCGAAGTTCAACGAATCCTGACGCTTAACTGTAACACACACATATACACACACTCAGCTGTGGCGCCTCGGAACTGTCGGCCCCTCCATTTTCCATCTCCTTTTTGCCTTTTTTTTGGTCTCTATTTCTCTTTTTATACGCATGTATGCGCAGATCGTGGTGGAGAGATATTGAGATACACAGATTGGCCTTTCTCGCTCCGGATTCTTCATTGATTTCAGGTGCAGACCTCGAATCTCGTCCTCATTTGCGTTCGTTCGTGCTGGTGCGCATCGGCTTCGGGCTCCGCAGATCAATTGTATGCTCAATTTTCTGGATTTGCTTTCGTTTACAATTATGCATGTTATTGGTTAGATTTCGAATTTCGAATTGAAAACATCTGGTTTCTATGTCTATATGTGTGATTTAGCGATCTAACCCCTAGGAAACGTGTGTTTGCGATTTCGAGTTTTCACGCTTTCTGTGAATTTTGAATGTTGTAGGTTGTAAAATTCAGACGAGAGAATTCAAGTTTACAAGTGTTTTATGCAATTCATGTATCATTCTATCACCTGGAGCAGTATCCTAATTTAAAATCCCAATAGATTTCATCTGCATTAGTTATACAAATCTTTTGACAACAGTTTTTATTGGTATGCTTACCTTTGCTTGTTCGGGGCTGATGTCATGAATTGGGATATCTTTTAGCAGGATATTTGAATGGCTACAAGTGTAGCTTCAGGGAGCGGCCAGCTTCATTTTCAAGAGGCCTTTTTGAGGGGACATGGTGGCAAACGGGCTTATACTGTTCGTAATATAGCCGTTCCGCTGTGCATGCAGAAGGAGCTTTCTTGGTATGCAAATAGTCTTACAATATATTCTTTACATAGTAACAAGGATTTTACCCTGGTTTCTTGTTTGGTAGATGAAAAGTTTGGAAATTGGCGTTGTGATTCTGTTAGATGTGTTAAGACCCTTATGTTGGCTAATGGCTTGAATTTTCACCCTTTTCCTTCATGAACAATATTATTTGCTTATGGTCAGCTTTTCTATATTGATGTCCGTATAGGAAACACCGAACGGTTCTTTCTTTCTGGAAATTTTGGTCAGTTAAGGACCTTAGGTTGGTTGACAAACAAAGGATGTCTTCTATCTTCTATTGCACATTGATGCAAACTTCATTCTGTTTCTGTTGTCTGCTCAGTCTAGTCATCTTTTTCACCTTTTTCACTGATTTAAATCTTACAGGGAGTGGCACTTCTTGTTTTTGGTTATCTCCTATGGTTGCTGAATTTGACTTTTGTGTGTCTTTTGAGAAAGAGGATCCAGTCACCGAGATATAATTTGAATGTTTTGTGACTTTCAATTGTGAAAAGCAAGAGACAATATAATATTGGGTCTTTTATGTTACATCTGCATCTGATAATATATATGATGCATACTTCAGGTGTCATGGGATCTCTAAAGGCTTGCAGATTAACAAATCTAATTACTTCCAACCCCATATCAAGGGAGAGTGCAATCTACGCAGAACCGTGATCAGATCGTACCTGAGAGAGGGTCATAATAAATATTTTGATTTTGCTGTTATTGGAAGTGGAGTTGCTGGCCTTCGTTATGCTCTTGAAGTTGCAAAACTTGGAACTGTTGCAGTAATAACCAAGGCTGAACCACACGAGAGCAACACCAACTATGCACAGGGTGGTGTGAGTGCTGTGTTAAGCCCATCAGATTCAGTGGAGAGTCACATGCATGATACAATTGTTGCAGGCGCTTATCTATGTGATGAGGAGACTGTCCGAGTATGTTATTAATGCCTTTTCCTTATCCATCTTTTCTACTTTGTTGGTTGTAAAAAATTGTTGAAAATTTTCTCCTTTCAGTAGCCAAGCTATGGGTTTTACATCAATATATCATGGTACACATATATATGGATCACATCAATGTGACAAAAAAATATAATTGATGCATTTTCGATTTAAGCTGTAGCAAATCAAGGACTATGATAGTATCTTTTTTCACAATATTTATCATGCATACAGGTAGTGTGTACAGAAGGACCTGAGAGAATCAGAGAATTGATTGCAATGGGTGCTTCATTTGATCATGGGGAGGATGGGAATTTGCACCTGGCAAGGGAGGGAGGACATTCTCATCGTAGGATTGTACATGCTGCGGATATGACTGGTCGGGAGATAGAGAGGGCTCTCTTAGAAGCAGTGCGGAAAGATCCTAATATCTTTGTGTTTGAGCATCAGTTTGCTATAGATTTGCTGACTTCTCAGGTAACTTGGTTCGTGTGCTTGTCTGTGTGGTTAAATGTGTGCATGAATTTTCACACATACCATTGTTGGTTCCGATTGATTTGATGGTAGCAGATATTCCAGAAGTGATGTATAAAGGGATGCGTCATACCATATTTAGCACTACTCGAGGTTCTGGTATCACTGTCTAACATATGTATTCTTGTTGGGTTGCAGGATGGTTCTGACACTGTTTGCCTTGGTGTTGATACTTTGAATACAGAAACACATGAGGTAAGTAAAGTAGTATGCCACTCGTAGGAACATGCTGCAGTAGGATTCTATACCGTTTTGTGATTTCTGTCTTTGATTTATAAACTTAGGTGGTGAGATTCATCTCGAAGGTAACCCTACTTGCATCAGGAGGAGCAGGACATATCTATCCCAATACTACCAATCCTCAGGTGAAACTGCATCTTCTTTTCCTTTCAAAATTCATGGATATAAATACCGCCTCGATGAAAATTAAGCTTTTCAGCTGCATTTGGGAACCTAAAACATAAAGGAACATTAAAGTAAATTTGCCTTACTCATCTTTATTGTAGACTTTTAAGTTATAGAACCAGGATATTTATGTTGACTGATATATCTTGACTTTGTATTTGTAGGTCGCAACTGGAGATGGAATTGCTATGGCTCACCGAGCTGATGCTGTTAATATGGAGTAAGCGATTCTAACTTTCTCCCCATTCATGAACGTACATTTCTTCTTTACTGTCTTATCATACAATCTTTAATAATTATCTGATCATATTAAAATACTACATAGTTAAGCTTGTAGTACTTTGTTCAGCACTTTGAAGCAGTTTTTGTCCTTGATCTCTTACATTCTTGAAGTAATACTTATTCGATTAATAAAGTAAAGATGGAGAATTTTAGTTCATCGAGAATTTGTTTTCCACATACAGCATTCCTCTGTTCTTTGCCCCGTATATAAGATTTCCTTACTGGCTAGACTAGTGATTATTTGCCAAAGTTCTGGTCGTCAACTTAAGATGGTGCATTGCAATACTACCAGGTTTGTGCAGTTCCACCCGACTGCCTTGGCTGATGAAGGACTTCCAGCTAAGCCGAAAGAGGCACGACAAAATGCCTTTTTGATAACTGAAGCTGTGAGAGGAGATGGAGGCATCCTCTACAACATGGACATGGAGAGGTTCATGCCCATGTATGATGAGAGGGCAGAGCTTGCCCCAAGAGATGTCGTAGCAAGAAGCATAGATGATCAGCTCAAGAAGCGTAATGAGAAATATGTCCTTCTTGACATAAGTCACAAGCCCAGAGACAAAATTCTCTCCCACTTCCCCAACATAGCAGCAGAGTGTCTCAAGCACGGCTTAGACATAACCAGACAACCAATCCCCGTCGTTCCTGCAGCTCATTACATGTGTGGTGGAGTCCGTGCTGGGCTCCAAGGGGAAACCATGTCAGAGGTCTCTACGTGGCTGGTGAAGTCGCCTGCACTGGCCTGCACGGAGCAAATCGCCTTGCTAGTAACTCATTGCTGAGGCCCTTGTCTTTGCAAGAAGGGCAGTTCAACCTTCAATCGACCACATGAAGAGCTCACGAGTTGATCGTGGAACTTCATATTCTTGGGCCCGGCCTATAATGCCAAAATCACTCGGAAAGACAGTGCTGAACAACTCCCTCAAGACGAGGAAGTGAGGAGAGAGCTTCAGTCGATAATGTGGAAGTACGTGGGAATTGTCAGATCAACAACGAGGCTGCAGAAAGCTGAGATGAGGATTGGAGAGCTGGAACTGGAATGGGAGACTTACCTATTCCAGCATGGCTGGGAACCTACAATGGTGGGGCTGGAGGCATGTGAGATGAGGAACCTGTTTTGCTGTGCCAAACTCGTTTTAAGTAGCGCTCTAGCACGCCATGAAAGCCGTGCCTTCACTACATGGTCGACTACCCCCAAGTCGAGGAAAGCTTGAGGCTGCCCACTATCATCTTCCCATCTTCACCAGTAAGCAGCTCATGGAGCTCAAGGCAACTTCACAGGTAAGTAACGAGATGTATTATTAGAAAGAACTCGAATTTGTCGATTTTTCCGCCTAAACTTTAGGTGGCCTGCATTTGTTACAGAAAACATATTGCAAGATTGGATTATACGCAGCAAATTAAAATTAGTGTAAACATGATACGGTCATTAATTCTTTTTATTTAAGTAGCTATTT
Source organism: Salvia splendens (assembly GCF_004379255.2). Taxonomy (NCBI): domain Eukaryota; kingdom Viridiplantae; phylum Streptophyta; class Magnoliopsida; order Lamiales; family Lamiaceae; genus Salvia; species Salvia splendens. The sequence continues at coordinate 865 of NW_024598885.1, read as the reverse complement.
TACTTTTGCCATTTTCCCATTTGTTAGCATAATCAAATAATTTTTTATTTTTTGCGGACACTAGATCAAGTAAGTCCTGTCCAACAAAAAAACTCCAAACTAAGTATTTAAGCAATTTCTTCGTCACAAATGAGGACAAGTAGGCAATTTAGACATATTTTTTTTGTCATTTCCCACATTTTTTCAACCTTAGCATCAATGCAGATTTTTACATCAACACCACACAATTAGGGGACAGCAACAAGCCAATTCCTCCTATTAATACTGATGATTAAGCAGCACCTCTTGTCCCTTACAAAATCCTAATCCAAAACAAGTCCCATGTCACACTCACAAGATGAAATGTCAACTTACAAATCCAAATCCAATTTCTAAAAAAAATAATCACATTCATATGAGAATTGATCCATCACAGAATGCAGTTGGATGTCTATTATCACCAGTGGTTGCACCAACAATAGGAAAATGAAATCCCATCTTTACTATAGTAAAACACATAGTTTACATAAACTGGAAAGTGACATACAAATCCATATTACTTCCCCCACCCCTGCAGATTTGGAGGAAGGATATGTACATAACACAGTGGACAGCAACATCTCGAAAGCCCCTCTACATTACACGGTGATACCGACCCTTTCTTAACAAAAAAACATGCACAACTCTCTCATTTCACACGTCGATCCTGTAACCAGAAGGAGTAGGAAATACAGCAACTATAACCCTTTTGTTATCAACATGTACATTAGGCAAAAAAGGAGACCAGAAATATTATCAGCAGAGAGATTAATCGCGTTTTTAGGAAACCTCAATGATGCTTCCATGAACAGCATCGTTCTTGACAAGCAAGGTCTCCAGTGATCTT